>NC_081554.1:47103760-47179968 GCF_963082655.1 Stomoxys calcitrans | reverse complement strand
AAAATTTCTATGAAATTTTCTCTAAAGACAAAATTTCTATGAAATTTTCTCTAAAGACAAAATTTCTATGAAATTTTCTCTAAAGACAAAATTTCTATGAAATTTTCTCTAAAGACAAAATTTCTATGAAATTTTCTCTAAAGACAAAATTTCTATGAAATTTTCTCTAAAGACAAAATTTCTATGAAATTTTCTCTAAAGACAAAATTTCTATGAAATTTTCTCTAAAGTCAAAATTTCTATGAAATTTTCTCTAAAGACAAAATTTCTATGAAATTTTCTCTAAAGACAAAATTTCTATGAAATGTTCTCTAAAGACAAAATTTCTATGAAATGTTCTCTAAAGACAAAATTTCTATGAAATGTTCTCTAAAGACAAAATTTCTATGAAATGTTCTCTAAAGACAAAATTTCTATGGAATTTTTTCTAAAGACAAAATTTCTATGAAATTTTCTCTAAAGACAAAATTTCTATGAAATTTTCTCTAAAGACAAAATTTCTATGAAAATTTCTCTAAAGACAAAATTTCTATGAAAATTTCTCTAAAGACAAAATTTCTATGAAAATTTCTCTAAAGACAAAATTTCTATGAAATTTTCTCTAAAGACAAAATTTCTATGAAATTTTCTCTAAAGACAAAATTTCTATGAAATTTTCTCTAAAGACAAAATTTCTATGAAATTTTCTCTAAAGACAAAATTTCTATGAAATTTTCTCTAAAGACAAAATTTCTATGAAATTTTCTCTAAAGACAAAATTTCTATGAAATTTTCTCTAAAGACAAAATTTCTATGAAATTTTCTCTAACGACAAAATTTCTATGAAATTTTCTCTAAAGGCAAAATTTCTATGAAATTTTCTCTAAAGACAAAATTTCTATGAAATTTTCTCTAATGACAAAATTTCTATGAAATTTTCTCTAAAGACAAAATTTCTATGAAATTTTCTCTAAAGACAAAATTTCTATGAAATTTTCTCTAAAGACAAAATTTATATGAAATTTTCTCTAAAGATAAAATTTCTATGAAATTTCCTCTAAAGACAAAATTTCTATGAAATTTTCTCTAAAGACAAAATTTCTATGAAATTTTCTTTAAAAACAAAATTTCTAAGAAATTTTCTCTAAAGACAAAATTTCTAAGAAATATTCTCTAAAGACAAAATTTCTAAGAAATTTTCACTAAAGACAAAATGTCTAAGCAATTTCCTCTGAAGACAAAATTTCTAAGAAATTTTCTCTAAAGACAAAATTTCTAAACAATTTCCTTTAAGACAGAATTTTTATGAAATTTTCTCCAAATACAAAATTCACAGCACAAAATTCACAGCATTCAAACGTAAGAATACAAAGTTCCGTAAAGAAATTCAAAAACCCGGCTGTGGTTATTAGCCGCTATAAATACAATACAGCGTTGGGTTACCAATCTGCTGTTCACCATCGGCCAAGTAAGAACTGACTGTGAACATTAACCAGCCAGCTAATAACAATTATCCCAGTAGAAAAGGATTGTTACAATCCAACCACAACCATTATAAATGGATTCGCACCGAATTAGTTTATCTGAGTTCCGCGTTAACCAAGTGAAGGAGCTTTAAATAGCAAACCTAAACTTACTACAAAAAGTAAATGAACTTGAAGTATTTATTCAGAAATTTCGCTGTGGCAGTGGTTTGAAAATGATTCTCTAAAGCATGATATAAATGCCTTGGCATCCGGATCTATTCAAATAGAAACTGAACAAATTGCAGAACACAGTTCTGAAACAAAAACTGCTCAACCAATGCATGAAGAGTACTCTACTGATGAGGAGGAACTAACACGTGAAACTGATTGGTATTATCTGTCCTATGAGGATAAACAATTACGACCTATAAGAGTAATGAGTAAAAGTTTGTCTCATACCTGTAGTCCAACAAAGAAAATAGCTGAACTTTAATCAAAAGGTCCCAAAATCGTTAATACGTTCACAAAACTAAACATAAAATAAAGGAATCCTTAGACATATTTGTTCTATCATTCGATGATTCGGAGGGTGTCAGTAAAATATACGACATCAATACCATCTTGAGTTATTGAAGCTTTGGAATTGCCCAAACTGATCCCATAGTGCGGAAAATGTCAAAGGTGTTGTCCTAAAGAACTGTCAAATGCGTTGAAGTGCTCCCAGCAAGCTATCGTGGATGTATTGTAGCAAAGGAACTACCGAAAATAAGATAAAAAAGAACCAAAAAGTCTTCGATGACATTTGGACAAATTAATATTCCAAACCCCTCAGTTGTTTATACTGATAAAAAAAATCATCAAATACAGTTTCCACGGCAAAACCTGACACATAATTTAAATCAAAATAGACTGCAAACCAAAATCCAAGTTCTGAAAATAACAACCAAATGAATCCAAAAACTTCAACACAAATACTAATAAAGTTAGAAAATATTGATGCTCAGAACAAAGTATTCAAAAATTGTCTACTCTCGTTTGAGAAAATTTTTAATTCCGTTTTGGAATGAAGTCTGAAATACGTTATATGTTATGGAACGCTAATGGAGTGTCCAAACAAAAAGTGAATTGCAATATGTTATTCAATCAAAGAACATCGACATATGTCTTATAAGTGAAACACATTTCATAAATGAATCGTTTTTAGTGTTTGATAAGTACACAATTTACCATTCCATTCATTCGAGTAATAAAGCCAGAGGAGCCAGTGCAATTATAATTGAAAATTCAATTCTTCATTGGGAAGAAGACAAACTACAAACAGAATATTTTTAAGGAACTATAATAACCATTATTGAGGACTATCAAAAATTGGCGGTCGCTTCTGTTTACAGTCCACCAAGACACAGCATTAAACACATCGACTGTAAGGATATATAACTAGATTAATAATTGGAGGCGACTTCAATGCTAAACACATTAACTGGGGTTCCAGGCGGTCCACAACTAAGGGAAGACTTACTTACAAGGTATACCCCACCCACTTTATCGCAGAGGTTAGCATGTCCGCCTAAGACGCTGAACACCTGGGTTCGAATCCAGGCAAGAACATCAAAAAAATTTTCGGCGATGGTTTTCCCTTCCATATGCTGGCAACATTTGTGAGGTACTATGCCATGTAAAACTTCTCTCCAAAGAGGTGTCGCACTGCGCCTTTCGGACTCGGCTATAAAAAGGAGGCCCCTATCATTGAGCTTAAACTTGAATCGGACTGCACTCATTGATATGTGAGAAGTTTTCCCGTGTTCCTTAGTGGAATGTTCATGGGCAAAATTTGCCATTTGCATATCCCACCCAATTAAAAATTGAAAAAGAATTTTAATGAAATTCAGGTCATTCTTCTATTTACCTGACATAAAATTCAACTATAAAGATGAGTGAGAAAAAACCAAAATGAACAAACCCAGGTACAGACTGGAATTATTGTAAAAATCTGATCAGAAACAGAATTGACTCTTATTCTCAAATTCAAACTACAGAAGATCCCGAAATACAAGTTCCCAACCTTACAAATACTATTCCAAATACAGGATGGCGTAGTACTTCTACGAATAAAAAGCCAATACAAGGCCACACATATCCATGATATATAAGAAATTTGGTAAAACAAAAAGAAAACGGCGGAAGAAAAGATCACTATCAGATAAAAAAAACTCCTTAACAAAATGAATCAAAGAATTAGAAATGAACTAAGGAAATAAAAATATTCAAAGTTCACCGAGTTTATAACCAATTTAGTTTATGATAATAAGACAAATTACTCTCTTTGGAGAGGAACAAAGAAGTTAAAAAAGTATGCAATTAACATGGGCAAAAACGGATGCAAAACATGCCACTGTTTCTGCACATCATTTCAGCAACATTTTCACATTTTTTTCAGCTACATACCAAAATCAGAACCTCAGATCCCCAAAGTAACCATAAAGGAAGAACTTGCTGAAATTAAAAGTATCAAAAATACCCGGGCTCGGATGATATATCAACACTTGTCTTGCGCAAGTGACCTTCGACACTTGCTCGTCCACTACGCAACCTTTTCCACCTTGCCTACCATGCGAGAGTCTTCACGGCGCGTTGGAATGTTGCGAACGTTTAGTCAACCGACAACCCTGCGAACAACCCTTAGAATTACCGGCCAATTGCGATATTCCAAGGTTATGGAGAGCAGGGTTAATCACCATCTTATGAGGTATTGAGAGTCTAATGGCTTTCTCAGCGACCAACAGCATGGGTTCCGCAGAAATCGGTCTAGGGGCGACCTCATGGCATAGCAGTCGGCACAGTTGAGTCGCTCAATCCATCAGTTTAGTGAGAATAAAGTTGTGGCGATGGATATCTCCAAGGGTCTGGCTTGTCGCATTTGGTGTCGGTAATGGCTTCGTTCGATTATTTCGAGCTTTCTCAGAGATCGTACTATTACAAGTCGTTATAGGTGGGTTCTCCAAAGAGCATAAATTTACCGCAGGTGTAACCCAGAGTTCTATCCTTTCTGCTACTCTTTTTCCTATTTTCATCAACAATGCGTTGAGTTGGACAGCGAATCCGATCTACTCATTTGCGGATGATAGTAATCTCTGTAATTCGTACTCGTTCGACCATAGGCCGAGTCTTCGAGAGATTGAGGAAAAGAGGCGGACTTTGGACGATACATTTTGCCAGGATTTGCTGGCAATTGCTTAAGTAGGGTCGAATGAATCCAGTAGATTTTAATGCACAAAGGACTCAGGGCTGGTTGTTGTCACACAAACGATTACGATCATGTCTACCTATCAACGGTATAGATGTTGAGCAATCAGAAGCTCTTGATGTCGTGGGCATGAACATACAAAGTGATGTCCGTTGGGTTGAACATGTTTTCGAAGTGTCGAACGAAGCATTCAAGTGTTTAGGCTTCCTTAAAGGATGTAAAAATTATGTCACTCCTTCTGGTCTTCTTAACATCTATACCACTTTCATATGACCGAAAATGGAGTACAACTCACATGTATGGGCTGGAGCTTCAAAATCATCCCTGGAACTACTAGACCGTGTATAGAGGAGAGCGATGGCGTTGATTGGGGACAGTAGGGTATCCAACTCTGAACATCGTCGCTATGTGGGTTGGTGTTTGGCGCGGTACTTTCATGTTGTGTGTTCATCTGATAGTCGTCTTCTTATTCCTGATGTAAGGATGTTTTTCAGAGGTACTAGACATTCCAGGAACTCACACCCGTTTGTAATTGATTGGCCAGCGGACCGGATAATGTATTACAGCGAGACTTCTTATTTCGCCCGAACCATTCGTATGTGGAATCTACTTTCGGCTAATGTTTTTCTCACCCACTATACATCAAAAAATTTTAGACAAATGTCAATAAACACTACATCCGTCCTGTGATATTTTTGGGATATATCCCAGACATTTGATGGAGTAGTACACTCATCTCAAAGGCTGTTCTACCTGAATGCTAATGCAAGTTATTAAAGTCCTATTTGAATGATCGATTTTTCGAGTTAAACAAGGAATTGAGTACTCTGAAAAGTTTCCAATCTTCTCCGAAGTGCCACTGGGCAGTATATTGGGCCCCGTGTTATACTTATTATAACCAATGATCTCCCTTCCAATCCATAATGTACAATAGGTACACTTTGCAGATGACACAGTTATGATTACTAAAGCAACAACAAACGAAAGTTCAACATTGAAACTACTAAGTGCTCGTCACGAAATCGATCGATGGACAGATAAATGGGATCTTATTTTAAATTCATGTCGATTTCACCAACAAATACATTACCCACAAACCAGCATACATTAGAGGACGATGGTATACAGCTTTGGGGATGTTCCACAGACAGCATTATTAATATAATCCAAAAATTCCAGAACAAAGTGTTAAGGGAAATAGTAAATGTCAACACAGAGATCTAAAAATGAATACGGTACGAGAAGAAATACAGCAAATACTCGCTTTGCCACAAGAATTCCGAGACTTCTTGAAGCAGATACAATACATAAGCTAGATCGATATGAACCCCAATATTTAAAGACGCGTTTTAACCAGCACTAGCTGTAGTGAATAACTTTAATTATTTTTTTTATTTGGCTATGACATACGATTTGTTCCACTAACCGAACGTAGAGTAGCGTTCCAAGCTCCTCGATCTTCTGCACTCATTTTATAATCTCTGACACCAAGTTTGGAAATGTCTCATACCGCTTGATCTTTCCGTCGAGCTTTTGGTCGTCCCGGTTTGCCTTCAAAAGACTTCTTTGCTGGAGCTTCTTCATCCATTCTGACAACATGATTTAGCCAACTCAGACGTTGTATTTTAGAATACATTCTGGTTTCAAACTACTATGCACTGTCATCGTTATGTCCATTCACACACAGTTTGTTTTTTGTCCTCCAACATCGTGTGTGCCTCAAAGACAATCTGTGCCACAAATCGTTTGCCATAGAAAAAATATTGGTTTTTCACTTTCTTCCTTTTCTTTGCCAGCGTTTGCTATGTCTTCGACATCACCATTGGTCTCTACACTGGCTTTTTCTTACTGAAAGGTATCATCTCTCTCTCTCTCTCTCTCTCTCTCTCTAAGACTTACTCCTTTTCTGTAGTAGTTAGACCAGAAGCTACACATTTGAAAATAATTTGCCTTCATATTCCAGTAGTGGCAGTGGTAGAAATAGTAGGAACTTGCAGTACCACATGTTTAGTTAGCCTGTTGGCTTACATTTATGTGTTGCAACATTTTTAACTTACTTCACTTCACTTTCGATGGTAACAGTGGTGACCAACCACAACAGCCCAGTGTACTCGCCATTTTAGTTGGCTTCACTGCAATCAATTGCTCTAAACTCCATAAATACACATTGTTTATGGATTTTGTGGTTATATTTAACGATCTAAGTACAGTGGCTGTACTGTTTGTAAATATGTTTTATATGTTGGCGGATTACTTTAATCATTTGAGATTTCTGATTAAATGTGAACCCATTAGGTGCGCACGTTGGCCTTAAATGCATAATTTCATGTTGGCCATGTGGTCACATAGTGTTTAGTTGTGAACTAATATTAACGGCAGTACTTTGTGTGGTTTGGAGGAAACGAAACCTAATTGGAAATAACATTAAATTTTAAAATTAAACCATGAAGAAAGCTGGGTAGCAAAGCAAGATATTCATGTGCAGTTTAAATATGTGCACCATTACAGGAAATAGGTTCAAAAGTTTGGATTTAGTTTCCCAAATTAGTAGTAAATGAGTGGCTTCTTTCTCTCAAAACTCACATAGCAGTTGAATTACCACATTAAGGAATTTGTTTAAGTCTGTTCACTTACTTCTGTTCATAGTACGCGAATTTTTAAACGATACCGCTGGTATTTAGGAGGGTAAGTCGTTTAAGAACCTCTGTTACTGATGTTAAATAAAGTCTATCAGGCCTATTCCGGTTTTCGAATTAGCAAAACAAAAAATGTTTCGCTTTTATTTTCTAAGCTTTATTCTTGTATGGTTTGAAATCACTTGAAATTTCTCTGACTATATAGAAATTTGATCAGAATATGCATTCCAACATAGATATTGCAAGGTTAGCAAGATATATGGCTCAGAAAATCTTTTGTTTTGCCTTTTCGTAAACAGGAAGAGGCCAGAATATGGCCTTATGTCATGATATCAATGTTATATAGAGCACTAGCCGAACCGGGCCCGCTCCGCTACGCCTTCTTGAACTCTCTATTGTCTTTTTAGGGTGGGTACACTTCGCCCTGAATGCGGATATCGAATGTAGGAAATGTAGGCGACATTTGCGAGGTAAAATGTCATGCATGGTCATTTAAAAAATTTTCCCCAAAGAGGTATCGCACTGCGGGATGCCGTTCGGACTCGGCTATAAAAAAGGTCCCTTATCATTGAGTTTAAACCTGAATCGGAAAGCACTCATCGATGTTTGAAAATTTGCCACTTCTCGGTTCCGGGTGGTAATTTTTTTACCTTACCTTAGTGTAATGTTCTCATTCGGGGAGGGATGGCATCTCAGACATTTCGACTTAAATATGGATATCAAATTCGTGATGCACTTCCAAATCCCTTTAATTTGAGCCCCATATTGCCATGGCCGGTAAATATGAGCCGTATGGAGGGTGTTTTGGGGTTGGGGCAGCCACCGGCACTTTATTTATTTATTTTCGTTCTTTATTCCCAAAGGACATGAAGTTCAGTTTAGGGGGTGCTTGAGGGCGTACCCCAAAGCACTTGGCTCCAAAATTGGATATCAAATTCGTTTTCTACTCTCAAATACCTTTCATTTGAGTCCCATCTTGTCATAATGGGTCAAAGAAAAGCGCCACCTAGACTTGAACGCAAGTTTTAATGTCATATTCGTAATCTACTCCTAAATACCTTTCGCTTGAGTCCCATATAACCATGGTCGGCTAATATGCCCATTTGGGGGTTTGACGACCTCCCATTTCTTGGACCTAATGTTTTTTGCCATATTTGTAATCCACTGCCTAGTACTTTTCATTTGAGTCCCATATTGACATAAACTTGGAATACATCTGTTTAGAGGTGTTTTGGGGTTGGGGAGCCCACTGGGTACTTGGACCCAAATTTTAATGCCATATTCGTTTTCTGGTCTCCAATACCTTTCATTTGATACCCTTATTGTACCCATCGGACAACTTTCGGATATGGGTGGCGTTTTTAGGGTAAGGGGTAGGGTCCGCCTCCATCCGATATCTAAAAATTATATAGCCTATATTTCCTTCCAGACAAACATTCACAATCTATGAAAATTTTAAGAAAATCAGTTCAGCCAAGTACCATATATATAGACATAATGGGTCTAATGGCGTTTTTTTGAGGGGTAGCGTGACCCCCTATACATCGATCTGACTTTGTATGCCAGATTTGAAATCTCCCGAATACCTTTCATTTGAGCCCCATATTAAAATGAACGTCCAATATGTCTGTTTGGTGGTGTTTTCTACTTAGACTCAAATTTTAATACCATATTCGTATTCTACTCTCCAATACCTTTCATTTGATACCTATATTGTCCCAATCGGTCCAATTTTGATTTTAAGTTGTGTTTTTTCGAGAATATCGGTTCTCCCGTTTTTCAGTCTATACGGAAAAAACAAACCAAGACCAATATATCCGTGATTGGCTAATGTGCCCTTTTTGGGCGTTTTTGTGGGGGTGTGGTGACCCCCTATACTTCGACATGAATTTGTATGCCAGATTGGTTATCTACTCCCGCATATTTTTCATTTGATACCCATATTGTCCTTATCGGTTTTTGGGGTAACGGTGGAGGGTCCGCTCCCTTCCGTTATCAATAAATTACAAGGCCTATTCCTACTTCCTGACCATATTCGTAATCTATTCCCGAATACTTTTTATTTGAGTCCCATATTGTCTTGATCGTCCAATAAACCTTTTTTAAGGGCTTTTAGGGCTGGGCGGTACCCTTAGGTACATGGACCCAACTTTTATCATGAAATTCGTACTCTACTCTTGAATACCTTTCATTTGAATCCCATATTGTCCCGATCGGTTCACTTTTATTTTTTTTATTTAAGCCCCATATTCCCATGGTCAGTAAATAAGTCCTGTTTGGGGGGTGTTTTGGGGAAGGGGTGGACCCCCATAAACGTGGCCCCACATTTGTATAGTAGATTTGTATTTTACTCACAAATACCTTTCAGTTGAGTTCCATATTGCCATGGTCGGTAAATATGTCAAATTTAGGGGTGTTTTTGGGGTTGGGGTGGTCCCCCTAACACTTGGTCCGACCATTGGATATCAGATACGTTTTCTTATCCGAAATACCTTTCATTTGAGTCCCATATTGTCGTGATTGGTCTAAATATATGTTTGGTAGGTTTTAGGATGGGGCGGTCCCCCTAGGTACCCCATCTGAAATTTGGATACCGAATTTTTATTTTTATGGTACTATATGGAGCACACTAAATTTCGCATAAATCGCACCACCAATCTCCGAGATGTGGCGTTTCTGAAAATTAGGCTAAGGGGGAAGGTAGCTGCCATATAATCCTATCTTGGGTCTTGACTTCTTGAGCCTCTAGAGGGCGTAATTCTTATCCGATTGGAATGAAATTTGGCATGACGTGTTTTGTTATGACTTCCAATAACTGTGCCAAGTATGGTTCAAATCGGTGCATAACCTGATATAGCTGTCATATAAACCGATCTTGGGTCTTGACTTCTTGAGCCTCTAGAGGGCGCAATTCATATCCGATTGGAATGAAATTTTGCACGACGTGTTCCACTATAACTTCCAAGAATTGTGTTAAGTATGGTTCAAATCGGTCAATAACCTGATATAGATGCCATATAAACCGATCTTGAATCTTGACTTCTTGAGCCTCTAGAGGGCGCAATTCCTATCCAATTTGGCTGAAATTTTGCATGACGTATTCTATTATGACTTTCAATAACTGTGCCTAAAAAGGTTCAAATCGGTTCATAACCTGATATAGCTGCCATATAAACCGATCTGGGATCTTGACTTCTTGAGCCTCTAGAGGTCGCAATTATTATCCGATTTGCCTGAAATTTTGTACGACGGATCCTCTCATGACCATCAACATACGTGTTTATTATGGTCTGAATCGGTCTATAGCCCGATACAGCTCCTATATAAATCGATCTCTCTATTTTACTTCTTGAGCACCCAAAGGGCGCAATTCTTATTCGAATTGGCTGACATTTATACAGGTCTCTAACATATAATTTAATTGTGGTCCGAACCGGACCATATCTTGATACCGCTCTAAAAGCAGAGCAAATCTTTTCTGTTATCCTTTTTGCCCATGAAGAGATGCCGGGAAAAGAACTCGACAAATGCGATCCATGGTGGAGGGATTCGGCTCAGTCGAACGTCGAACTTAGCACGCTTTTACTGGTTTTTGTATTTTTGCCAGGCACATGTCCATTCGATTATGGTGTAATTTTGTGTGCAAATGATTTATGAGTTTGAGACTGCATCATAAAATCTCTTTTTATGAATGCACACATTAGAGGTAGCTACTCAATTCAGCACTTTATCGCACTTAATGTTATTCTTTGCACATGCGATTAAAATGCTATCAAAATTTATTAATGAACGTGTGCATGGCGCCGGTATTATATATGCTGATCGTGTCCAACAGATAACAATCAAGTTGATACGAGGAGCAATCTCATAAAAACTGTTATGAGGAGTGGAAGAAGAAGAAAAACAATGAAACGCTAAAAACTTCCATCATCCTGTTTGTAAGATCAAGAGAAGAAATGTAAACTGGGAAAATCGTACTATGTTTAGCCGAACTGAATTGCCTTACTTGATAGATACAAGTTCTTTGATCGATAATTTGATCATTTTTGATATTCTCTAATAATCTCTTAGACTAAACTAGAAATTGGATATTTATTGTGCTCCTATGAGCTCAAGAAGACAAATTGATAGATAGGTTTTTTTTGGACTCTATATAAAGTTGCAAGCTAGTCATAACAGATCACCACCTGCAAGACAAGAGGCAAATCGGATAATAATTACATCCTTTGGAGGTTCAAGAAATCAAATCGGAAGTTTGAGTTTTATGGGAAATATTATTAACGAATTTTGACATACTTGTTATGGATGTTGAAAGTTGTTACAAAACAGAGTTTACATAACTTCTTACTGATGTAGATCTTTGGGGATTGCATATGGACCACATTGGTTCAAAATTGGATATAGTCTCCATATAAACATAAACCTATCCTTCGATATGACTTATCCAAATTGGCTGAAACTTTACACGATATCTACTACTATGACCGCCAAAATCCGTGCCAAGTATGGTCTAAATCAGTTCATAATCTGAAAAAGCTTCCATATAAACCGATCTCCCGAATGTACTTCACGAGCCCCTAGAGTGCGCAATTCTTGTCTTACTTAGAGTTACGGCCCAATGACAAATTGAAAATTCTGAGACATCACTAACACAGCTGCCACTCAATTTATATCAGCCGTTTGAATACCCCAAATGCGGTCCAATTTCCAGGCAGTGATACATCCAGACAGGCGTAATGAGATTCATTGTGCTGATTCCAATAACACCATAATCAGCGAGCTGAATCTGAAAATTAACAGGATGTTCAGTGTTGTTGTTGTTGTTGTTGTTGTAGCTGTTTGTTGTGTTCTATCTTTCATCTGCTTGATTCTGTTGAGTGTCTAGATCCAGGAACTCTGAGACTAAGATGGGGTCCGTTCAGAGGGATCTGGGCTGAGACAAGTGGGCCTGGCTGGGCAATTAAACAGACGTGTGTCGTGTGGTCCCTGGTCACAATAGGGACATACATTTTGCACGTCGATATCAATCCTTGCTCTGTAAGAGTTGAGGCGGCTACATCTGCCGGAATTTAGTTGGACAGAACTACTCTGGTTTGCCGGGTACAATGGGTACAATTTAACCGATTTCGCTGAAATTTGAGACATTGAGTAGTTTTACGCCTCCTAACACAGGACTCAAATGTGATTCAGATCGGGCTACATTTAGATATAGCTGCCATATAGACTGATTTGCCGATAAAAGCTCTATTTATAACCCGATTTCGCTAAAATTTGAAGCAGTGGGTAGTCTTAGTTCTCCCAACATCCTTCCCGAATATGGTAAAGATCGGACTGTATTTAGATATAGCTGTCATATAGACCGATGTGCCGATTAAGGGTCTGAAGCTCATAGAAGCTTTATTTATTACCCGATTTTGTTGAAATTTGAAATAAAATTTTCAACAGTGATTATATTTATTAGACCACTCAATAGCCGTGTCGAATTTGGGCATAAGTTATCCAATTTTCATCGGATTGTGATGAAAGAGGGATTTCATATATACTCGAGGTGGTGGGTATCCAAAGTTCCGCCCTCCCGAACTTAATGCCTTTTTATACCCTCCACTATGAGATGGGGGTGTACTAATTTCGTCATTCTGTTTGTAACACCTCGAAATATGCGTCTAAGACCCCATAAAGTATATATATTCTTGGTCGTCGTGACATTTTAAGTCGAACTAGCCCTGTCCGTCTGTTTGTCGAAAGCACGCTAACTTTTGAAGAAGTAGAGCTAGCCGCTTGAAATTTCGCACAAATACTTCTTATTAGTGTAGGTCGGTTGGGATTGTAAATGGGCCATATCGGTCCATGTTTGGTTATATCTGCCATACAAACCGATCTTGGGTCTTGACTTCTTGAGCCTCTAGAGGACGCATTTCTCGTCCGATTTGACTGAAATTTCGCACATAGTGTTTTGGTATCACTTCAAACAACTAAGTATGGTTTACATCGGTCTATAACCTGATATAGCTGCCATATAAACCGATCTTGGGTCTTGACTTCTTGAGCCTCTAGAGAGCGCAATTCTCATCCGGCACAAATTATGCACAACGGCTCCTCCCATTGCCTTCAACATACGTGTGCAATATGGTGTGAATCGATCTATAGCTTGATACAGCTCCCATATAAACCGATCTCCCGATTTCGCTTCTTGAGCCCCGAATCGGACTATAACTTGATATAGCTGCTCCTCCGTCCTTATTCATTATACTTTGTTTGCCGATAAACAGATACTGCGCGAAGATTCGGCCAGGCCGAAGATAAGATTCAGCCCGGCCGAACCTGGCACGCTCTTACTTGTTACTGGTTTATATGACTTTTTTAAGCGATTTGAAACTGGTAAACTGGAAAAATTTAGAAGACAACTACTTTCTTTTGTTCCTTTAATACAATAGAGCACAAAATTGTGTAAATGAGTCTAATAACAGACTTTTAACTACCCATTCCTTAGTGTTAGATATACTTAACGATTGACATTTTGTCCTGTGTAGGAGTGCTGTCCCAATATTGAAAGTAAGCAACAAAATACTTAAACAACCAAGTCATCGATTCTTGGAAATTAACATTGCAAGTCAACATCACTATGGGTACTAATAACTTCAAAAAAAAATACAAACACTTAAAATCGTAAAAATGTTAAAGCAAGTGCTAATAATTAATCAAAAGCCAACCTTTTCTTAGTATATAATCAAGCGCATTTAAAAGTGCTCTTTCGCAAAGATTGCCACAAAAGGAGGATATCAAATGCTTAACCTTAAAAGAAATCCCTTATTGTACTTGACATATACAACCCAAAACCCAAAACTTATCATGAGATTTCATATTTCTTCTTTGTTTTCATTGCTTTTAATCCCAAAAGTGTTGGGAATCATTAAAACGTTTAACACTTAATCCAATGTTGACTTATTGGGGTTATCAATAAACGTCAATCTGCCGAAATTTTACAGATTTTTTTTTTTGTGCATAATAAAAAGACCGACATTTGTTTGCTATGATAGGAATCTTGGTATTATTTATGGGCATATTAATTTTGTTGTTATTTTGGCCGATTTTAAAAAGCCTAAAGACTTAATGGCTTTTCCTTTCACTGCGGATTAACAATGCGCTGTTACTCATGTAAAGTTTAATTTACTAGTACACATTTTATCAAGAGCTCGTATTTTTTTGCGCATATTTCCTTGTAACTTACACACACATATTGTTGGGACTTTTTTTTTTTTTTGCTTCGCTTATAGCAACAATTGGTCTTAAGGGATTTTGATGTGGGTTTTTTTTCAGAGCTTTGTTGCATTTTTGTACAAGAAACAAAAATCCATTACTCTATTTTTTGGGCTATAAACGATTGTGCTGTCTTTCAAGGCACCTTTTTTGTGGAGCTTTATGGCTTGCATTGAGTTGTAACTTTGTTTAGGTTCAAAGTGTGTCAGCTTTTTAGGACTTTTCTCTATTGGAGTTTTATGGAATTTATCCTTGGGGTATAAGCAACAAAGTTACCACCAATTGCTTGCAATTTTGCCATGGGAAATTAACAGTTTGTTCCCGCAAATAATGTCTTTATTTACATTTGGCCAATTTGGGCACTCGGGGAGAACGAATAAAGACATTCACTTGTAATTTTGTATATACATATGTATATGGTCGATATAATGATAGAGGATAACCTGACGCAAACTATAGCTTGTCCACCTTTGATGCTTAACGCCTGAGTCCTAATCCTGCCAAGAAAACCGAACATTTAGCCTTGTAAAACTTTTTTACTGTGGGTTCCCTCGACGGCATATTGTTCAGACTTGGCAAAAAAAGGCTTTAACTTTAAGCGGCCAACACTAATTAATATGAAAAAGTATCACCGCTGTTTCTTAATGGAATGTTCATGGGCAGAACAAAAAAAACTCGATATAAGGCAAAAGACTGGTTTCACTTTGTATATCCTCCACCAAAGGATGGGGGGTATACTAATTTCGTCATTCTGTTTGTAACTACTCGAAATATCACGTCTGAGACCCCATAAAGTATGTATTTTCTTGATCGTCGCGATATTTTATGTCGATCTAGCCATGTCCGTCCGTCTGTCCGTCCATCCGTCCATCCGTCCGTCCGTCTGTCTGTCGGAAGCACGCTAACTTCCGAAGGAGTAAAGCTAGCCGCTTGAAATTTTGCACAAATACTTCTTATAAGTGTAAGTCAGTTGGGATTGTAAATGGGCCAAATCGGTTCATGTTTTGATATAGCTGCCATATAAACCGAGCTTGGGTCTTGACTTCTTGAGCCTCTAGAGGGCGCAATCCTCGACCAATTTGACTGACTTTGACCGTAATATTCTGATATCACTTCCAACAACTGTGCTAAGTATAGTTCAAATCGGTACATAAGCTGATATTGCTGCCATAGAAACCGATCTTGGGTCTTGACTTCTTGAGCTTTTAGCAGGCGCAATTCTTATCCAATTTGGCTGTAATTTCGCACGTCTTGTTTTGGTATCACTTCCAACATTTGTGTAAAGAATGGTCGAAATCTGTTCATAACCTGGTATAGGTGCCATATAAACCGAACTTGGGTATTGACTTCTTGAGCTTTTAGAAGGCGCAATTCTTATCCGATTTGGCTAAAATTTAGCATGAGGTGTTTTGAATAGTATGTGATAAGTATTGCGCAAACCGGTCCATAACCTGATATAGCTGCCATATAAACTGGTCTGGTATCTTGACTTCTTGAGCCTCTAGATAGCGCAATTCTCATCCGATTTGGCACAAATTTTTACAACGGCTACTCCCATGGCCTTCAACCTACGTGTACAATATGGTCTGAATCGATTTATAGCTTGGTACAGCTCCCATATAAACCGATCTCCCGATTTTGCTTCTTGAGGCCCAAATCGGACTATATAACTCCCATATATAGCTCCTCCTCCATCTTTATTCATATTTATTTGTTTGCCTTAAAAGAGATACTGCGCAAAGAACTCGAAATATGCAAAAATTTGGCCCCGCCGAACTTAGCACGCTCTTACTTGTTTAATCTACTGATAATATGGTTTTTTTAAAAATCGGTTGTACTTGCACCTAGAACCAAAAAAAAAAAAAAAAAAAACACCCAATGGTTATCAAAATCGAAATCTTCGACGAATAAATTTGCCCAAAAAACCATACCATAGGCTTAAAATCAAAATTGAACTTGCGACTTTTAAGAACCAAGTCCCTTCATAACGGATGTTTATTCTTAATCCAGATGTAACGGCTGAAGGATCCATGGAAATGTCCGTCTGTCCTTTCTGTATTGTTTATCCGCCTTTCCTTTTTTTATAGAATCGAAAAGAAAAACTTGTACAACATATGTCGTTTGAGAATTGTAGAGATTACTCTTGAAATTTAAAATGATAAGAGCCGGGATGTTATCGAGATTGTGTGCGCGATCTCATGACCCTGGGTGCTGCGGGCGTTTCGGTCACCTCGTCATTTCTGAAAATTGTTCGGTCTGCAAATCTTCATTTGTGGTCTTATTTTCCAAATTCTTTTGTTGCATAGTGCTTTAAAATCCCTTCAAAAAAAGTACGGTTGAGGTATACAGGGTCTGCACTGGTTTCGGGGATATTCGATTTAAAATTTCTATTTTCTACATTTATCTCTATAAGTTTTTAAATGACTTTTTTTAAGAGTTTTTTTTTTTCGATTCTATCCCACTGTGAGTTGGCCATACTACAACACTGACCAGTGATGACCCATACTACAACACTGATATTCTTTGATGACCCTGGATCTGATCCGGTCCGAAAGATGCTCCTTGCATCTCTCTACCTAAATCGACTAAATGTGTGACTAGGTCAACTGACTATTTTTCTGCTAGCCCCTGTATGTTCTGGAATCCGAACTGCTATCGCTTGTAACTTGATCGCTACCTAATAGTCCACTTTTTTTGTTAGTCTGTATGGGCATTCGCTTCTGCCTCCAAATCACCTCTAGAATCTTTACAAATACGAAGTCATTTGCCTGAAAGACGCTTTAACCTTAGGACCTTCCCTCATCCGTATATACCATCGGTCCAGAGAAGGTCTGTATTCCTGGACCTTAAAAGTTCCTATGCGTGGGCCTAATTGTCCACGTATATTGTGATATGCTGACCAGGCATTCGATTCTGCCTCCAAACCGCCTTCAGAGCCTTCAGGATTGCGCAAGACTCCTTCTAAGGCGCTGCATTCATACCTATATAACGAAAGCCCACAGATGAGTGGGCTGCATCCAACCAATAGTGGTAGTGTGATCGGCCATTTGTTCCCGCCTCTGGAATCTTCAAGATTGCGAAGGCCTCCATCTTAAAGATGCAACACATCTCCTATTTATCGGGGGTTTCAATAAGAGCGCGACAAAGGGTTTTTTTTAATAACGGTTGTGGATTTGAAGAAAATTCTTTATTCCTGTGAAAGTGCCATTATGTATGGTGCTCGATTTCTTTTGCATAGCCAACACGGGCACGCTTGCAGAAGTCCAGACCCTGAACACAATTTCATCGACGGTTTTCAATCATAAATCGGCCGATGCTGCTGCAATTTCGCGTTCGATATTCGTACGAAGTTCATCAATCATTGCTGGCATAGAAAATAGACTTGACGTGAGATAATACGTTCTCCAAACTTGGAGAATTTGATTGTGACATTATAAAAATATTCTGTTATCATTGAACGGTAGCGATTCCCATTCACAGTAACGTGCCGGTCTTGCTCATCACGGAAGAAGTACGGCCCAATGACGCCGCCGGCCCATAAACCGCACTAAACCGTAATTTTTTCGGGATGAAATGATGACTCGTAGAGTACATGTGGACTGCTCTCTGACCAGTAACTCATATTTTGCTACTTGACGAAGCCATTCGTCATTCGTAGCGCTCTTAACGTTGAGGCCACTGACTCCGAATTTCGGTTGTTGGCTCATATATCTTTCCATCATAAAAAGGCAAACCTTACTGAAGAGAAATGCCAAAATATGGCGTCGTTTACCGTCCCTGTCGGTCTACTTTGATAAAGTGACTGAAAATAGCCCTGTACTTAAGGTCGAGAGAAGAGCGGGTTGTCTGCAACCCCACTCTTACTTTCTGGAAAAAGTAGTTAATAAAGAAAAACCTCACTGATCTGCAGCCCCTATCAAAATGGAACATTTCCCGAAGGTTTGAGGAATTCCCGGCCTCCCCCATTCATATGTCCAACCCATTTTCTTATGTCCACATAGGCGAATTCGTATATGCATCCATATGTTATAGAAAGGATGAATCAGCAATTAATTTAAATGACAACACATCTGAGAAAAAGAAAGTTCAAGTCGTCAATGGGTAGGGGGTCTCTCTTGTATATAGTCCGTCGGGTTACCAGCCCCTGTTGCCATTCTGTGTTCCAGCTCTTAGCAAAATGAAACAGTGCTCAAAATTTTGTTATATTTTGTTATATATATCTGATTCCTTTAATCCAATCCAAAACCCAGGATTTCGCCCATTCCACCTTAATAGCATCATCATCGCATCATTGAACTACAGCCGTAATAGTGTACCAAAAGACAGCAGCCATAAGGCACTTGAGGATAAGTATTATACAAATCACAAAATGGGCCATTAAATCCCCCCTATGGCGCATCACAATGTTCCATATCGCACTCCCTACTAGTCATACGGTGAAAATCCTGCCATTCAGCATCTCAATCAATAAAATTTACTTACTTAGGATAAAGGGGCTGCTTAAAACTTAACTCTCCCTCTCTGAAAAATACATTGACCAGCCATCAATAAAGAAAGATTTCCAATATCCAACAACAAAGCCGTTTCCACAGCCACTAGCAGGATGAAACCGTGCCTGAAACTTAAAAGAGGATTCTTGCTCCCTAATTCAAATGGTAGGATACTCGGTGTACGCTCTTGCAGTGCAGCCTGAAGAAGATGCGTTATAGTAAAGAGAAATCTGCCACACATCATAATGACAATGTCCTCTTTTCCTCAAAGACACTGGCGACCCATGGGTAACTATTGGGTTGCCCAAAAAGTAATTGCGGATTTTTCATATATTCAGCGTTGACAAATTTTTTCACAGCTTGTGACTCTGTAATTGCATTCTTTCTTCTGTCAGTTATCAGCTGTTACTTTTAGCTTGCTTTCGAAAAAAAGTGTAAAAAAAGTATATTTGATTAAAGTTCATCTAAGTTTTATTAAAAATGCATTTACTTTCTTTTAAAAAATCCGCAATTACTTTTTGGGCAACCCATAGGTAAGGTTACGTTAGAGTGACAGTCCTTTACGGATTCACTTAGACAATTTTAATTCGTTTGTAATACCACAATAGCGACAGACCAAGGTCTCTGATGGGAATCGAACCCATGACCCGCAATGGCAATCCAAGCACTCTATCAACACGGCTACTAGGGCGCCTGATGGGTAACTAAGAACCACAAAAGACACTACAAAGTGCGTTGACTAGTCCTAGTTTCCCCTCTCTAGCCTTTTGCAAACGAGGAGTTGGTAATTCAGTCTTTCAGCATGGTAGATATCCAATACACCAGAAAAGGACGAATAATCCTATCTACCAGAGAGTCATGTACGCACTCCAACTTCTAGTATCAAAACCCCATCATTGTGGCTAAAATAAGGCAATTGGCTAACCCAAAAATCCCCTCTGGGCAAACCACAGCATCATTGTGTGCACTGTACTTCGACTTAGTGCAAGCATGCTGGTGACAGTTTGGAAGTTATGTGTCAATGGGTTCGTAGCAAGCTGGAAGGGACTTGTAGGTTGCGAGCTTGGATTGTCAATAATTACCTTTGCTATTTAGACTTGCTGTTCTACTCCTTTTGAAAAAAAATTATAAAATTACCAAAACATTGAACTATCTTTGGCTGCTTTAAAATAACCACATAAGTTACTACCCATTCCTTAATGTATCCATAATTTATGAATTAATCCCAAACAGACATTTGAGTAGTTAATCATTTATTAAATCTAAGCTGCAATACACTTATGCAGATGAAAATATAACAAACAATTATCCCAAAGCCTAAACTTCTTTCTTAAAAGACTCCATAACCATAAAAAGACCACAACATCAATGGCTGACCTGACACAATAACATTTAACACCAGGCGAATAGGTGAGATTATACCAATGGAGTATTATCTAAGCCATTCTCCATATTCGGGCATTTAAAATATACTCGTCCTATGTAATGTCGAAGAACATGCCATTTTAGGATTTAATAATAATTGATAGAGCACGACTTTTAAATGCGATTTTAGTTTCTGTGTTTTTTTTTTCTACTTCGTTTTTGCTGTGTAATATGAACCTTAATAAAAATTAGCTCATAGTTGTGGCCAACGTATAACGGGCAAAAACTAAATCAGATATCAAATATTGGCCAGCCAGCCACGTCTGTAAGTGGCGGAAAATGCCTTTGAATAGGCAGTCAAAGCGAGGGATAGACTGACCAAAATAAACTAAAACAGAAAAAATGGTGTATTTAGTCGGCGACCAAAGGTTATGAAATAATAACATATGTGCTGTATAAAAATTCAAAGAGAGAGGTACTAAGCTAGATAGACAGCAGGCAAGAAATCAATATGGCAGGCTGTACAGTTTTCCTTTCTAAATTTTGGGGGGAAAATTTTTTTTTTACTTCCTGTTACAGTTTTTTTTTGTATATTTTTGCCAGGAACGGAGGACAGGAGTAATTAATATTGCAATTTAGCGAAAAAGTGCATCTTTAATAAAAATTTAATAACATTAACTATGTTTTCAGTTTTGATATACATCACTGTAGGATTATATTGGGTTGCCCAAAAAGTAATTGCGGATTTTTCATATAGTCGGCGTTGACAAATTTTTTCACAGCTTGTGACTCTGTAATTGCATTCTTTCTTCAGTCAGTTATCAGCTGTTACTTTAGCTTGCTTTAGAAAAAAAGTGTAAAAAAAGTATATTTGATTAAAGTTCATTCTAAGTTTTATTAAAAATGTATTTACTTTCTTTTAAAAAATCCGCTATTACTTTTTGGGCAATCCAATATCACATGGTGTTTATGCAGAAAAGCCATAGTTTCAAACTCGTAAACGAATCCTTAGATAGTTCACTGGCTAAATAAAAATTGTGATCAGACTGAACTGACATACCCATTGGTAGTTTAGTGGACCACGGTGAAGAGGAAACGCTAAAGTAAAGAAGAAGCGCTAAATTGAAGCACCGCGTTTGTTTTCAAGTGAAAAATAACGCCTCTGCTACATATGGTAGTTACTCTAAACATGCAAACGCCTCCTTTTCTTTCCATGGAAGCCATTTTTCGAAAATTTTTCGCTGCAGGGCTATGTCGTCATCCATTCATCCATCCAACCACTATTTCATACATTGTTGTGGTACTCTCAGGAGGCCACCGTGGCGAAGAGGTCACTCTTCCACAATGTTGCATGCGCATTCATCGCCCACTCCCTTAACTCAGACTGCGTCCACCCGAAAGGCTTCGGGTTAACCATGTTTATTGACGGCAGTCCTCTGGCCTTCACCGCTAAATCGTCTGCCTTTTCATTTCCCCTTACTCCGTTATGGCCCGGCACCCAAACGATGCGGATTTTGCCATCCTCAGAAAAGGCGTTAATCTTCTTCTTTCACTGCATGACTGTTCGTGACCTTACCGTCCTGGTTGTTATTGACCTTATGGCAATTTATTGTCAATAAAGATGTTCACATTCAAAGTCTTCGCGTTAGCACCACACCACTTCACGCATTCCACGATCGCCCGGATCTCCGCCTGCAGGACCGTATTATGGTCAGGCAGTCTAAAACAGATCTCAGTCCCTTGGTTTTCAATATAAACCCCCAGGCCCACTTTGTCCTCTAGCTTTGATCCATCCGTGTAAAATGATCTTCCAGATGTCAATACTAGGGTTCTGTCAGTCCAAGACTGTGCCGATGGCAGCAGTGCGTCGCACTCGACTTCAAGGTCCATCTCAGGTATCGGATCGGATACCTCTCCCCTTCCTTCCCGGTTTCCTATCGTCGCCTCCATTGCTGCGTATATTAACCCGCCCCATGCGACTATGGACATGCATCTAAGCCAGTAATCGGCTTGTTGTGCGCTCTAAATACTAAAAAAAACCCTCGAAAAAGAAAACATAAGTCAAAAATTCCGTGCTACTTACAAAATCTTCAATTGTTTTCCATACAACGCCCCTAAGTTGGTTTATGCCTGGTATTGTGTCCCCACATAAGTACCGATATCTGTTAGCCGCGAATGCCGGGGAATGGCATAGGAAATGCTTCAACGTCTCATGAGCCACGTCTCGTAGTCCTATGTGTCCTTCTATGATACATGCCTCAACCTGTATCATAACAGGACTCCTGCTTCCATTCTCTCTCCATTCTCCTATCGCCTTAAATCTCATAGCCGCAGTGGCTGCCTCACGTTTAATCTGTATGTCAATGGGTCGGATATCTAGCACCGCTGAAAATTTTTTCTCATGGTCTCGCCAGGATTCGAATCCCGGCGTTCAGCGTCATAGGCGGACATGCTAACCTCTGCGCTACGGTGATTGGTCTATATGGCAGCTATATCTAAATATAGTACGATCTCCACCATAGGGAAGAATGTGGAAGGGCCTAATACAACTCATTGTACCAAATTTCAGCGAAATCGGTAAATTAATGAGCTCTGAAATCTCCAAACAGTTCACTGTGCCAATTTTCGGCGCAATTGGATAATAAATGCACCTTTTATGAGCCCAAGACCTTATATCGGGTGATTGGTCTATATGGACCCTACATATACCCTACATATATCCTAATATAGACCGATCGTGGCCATACTAAACACGGATGTCGAAGAGCCTAAGACAGCTGACTGTGCCAAATTTTCATCAAATCAGGAAATATACGCTGATTTTATGGGCCCAAGAACTTAAATCGGGAGATCGGAATATACGGCTGCTATAGCCAAGTATACACCGATCTGCACGGTATTGAACACGGATATTGGGGGCCTAAATTAAAATAGCCAAATTTTTTCCATGAACATTTCACTAAGGAACAGGGACAAACTTCTCGAATATCTACTGGGTTGCCCAAAAAGTAATTGCGGATTTTTCATATAGTCGGCGTGGACAAATTTTTTCACATCTTGTGACTCTGTAATTGCATTCTTTCTCCAGTCAGTTATCAGCTGTTACTTTTAGCTTGCTTTAGAGAAAAAGTGTAAAAAAAGTATATTTGATTAAAGTTCATTCTTAGCTTTATTAAAATGCATTTACTTTCTTTTAAAAAATCCGCAATTACTTTTTGGGCAACCCGATATTAGTGCAATCCGATTTCTTTTTATAGCCGAGTCCGAACGGCATGACGCAGTGCGAAATCTCTTTGGGGAGAAGTTTTACATGACATAGTACCTCACAAATGCTGCTAGCATTAAAAGGTGGAAAACCACCATTGAAAATTTTTTCTAATGGTCTCGCCAGAATTGGAACCCTGGCTTTCGGCGTCATAAGCGGACATACTTACCTCTGCGCTACGGTGGCCTCCAATAATAAATGAGCCCAAGACCTTGAATCGGGAGATCGGCATATATGGGAACTATATTGAAATATAGACCGATCAGGGCCGTACTGACCACGGTTATCGAAGAGCCTAATCGGAGAAAAAACGCTATATCGGGAGATCTGCCAAATTTTACCAAAATTGGTTATAAACGCTCCTTTTATGAGACCAAGACCTTAAATTAGAAAATCGGCGTATACCGCAGCTATATTAGCTATATCCAAATATAGCCTCATCCTGATCATACTTGACATGAATGTCAAGAGGCATAACCCAACTTATTAAGCCAAGTTCAACGATATCGGATAATAAGTGGTCCTCTTATGATACCAAGACCTTAAAATGGGAGATCGGTATATATGGCAGGTCTATCCAAATATAAACCAATCTGGGCCATTTTGAACACGGATGTCGAGGGGCCTCATTCAATTTGCTATTTCAGATTTCAACGAAATCGGATAATAAATGAGACTTTAATGGGTCTAAGATCTTAAATCGGTAGATTGGACCGATAAAGCCAATTTTCAAACTAAACATGCCTATGGACAAACAAGTAAAAGCGTGCTAAGTTCGGCCGGGCCCAGTCTTGGGAACACATCGCCATGGATTCTGGTAAAATATGAGAGGTATTTCTGGTTATAGACAGATTCGGACCGATACGGATGTCATAACCGAACACTAAGTGCAAAATTTCAGCCAAATCGGACAAAAATTGGGAGATCGGTTTATATGAGAGATCAAATTGTGGCTTCCAGGGACTAAAGAAGTCAAATTGGGAGAACGGTTTATATGGGAGCTATATCAGGTTATATGCCGATATAGACCGTACTTGGCACAACTGTTGGAAGTCAGAATAAAACACTGTGTGCAAAATTTCAGCCAAATCGGACAAAAATGGCGGCTTTCAGGGGCTCAAGAAGTCAAATCGGGAGATCGGTTTATATGGGAGCTACATCTTAATCTGAACAGATATGGCAAATTTGCAATCTCCAATGACCTACATCAGTAGGAAGTATCTGTTCCAAATTTAAAGCGGCTAGCTTTACGCGTTAGACCGCTATTGTGATTTCAACAGACGGTCGGACGGAGGGACGGACAGGCATGGCTAGATCGAATCAGAATGTCGAGACGATTCAGAATATATCGCAGATCAATATTTGGAGGTGTTTTAAAAACGGCCACCGTAGCGCAGGGGTTAGCATGTCCGCCTATGACGCTGAATGCCTGGGTTCGAATCCTGGCGTGACCATCAGAAAACATTTTCAGCGATGGCTTTCTCCTCCTAATGCTGGCAACATTTGTGAGGTACTATGCCATTTAAAACTTCTCTCCAAAGAGATGTCGCAATGCGGCACGCCGTTCGGATTCGGTCAAAAAAGGAGGCCCCTTATCATTGAGCTTAAACATGAATCGGACTGCACTCATTGATATGTGAGATGTTAGCCCCTGTTCCTTAGTGGAATGTTCATGAGCAAAATTTTCATTTTTACAAACGGAATGAGTAGATTAGCATTAAAATATCGTTGTGAGAGCCATCTCGACTAGAACACTGGAGACGATTTTGAACTTCAGGCCCATAAACATATGTATGTATAAAGTATGAGGCACCATTTGCGACTAAGGGACTTAGGACGATGGACGAATGGATTTAATTTACGTGATAACGATAGGGGAACGAGATGAAATGGCAAATGTTTTTTACCGAGGAGAAGACCACGAATATGGTTGAGAGTGAAAAACACGTATCTAAGATTCGAGAAAGGGCGGGAGAAACACAAATACAAATACGATCTGGTTGTTGCTGCTATACAGATGGTCCAAAGCAAGAGGGCGTAAGCCATAGGTGACTAGATTATAGATCCAGCAAACTTAGATCTTCTTTCGCCTGCCGGATCATAGCAAGAACTGGCAACAGGGATAGAGAAAACTATCCAACGTATTGAAAAATTCGCAGTGTGTTTATGTAGTGAAAAATGTTAGCCTCTGCGCCTCGGAGGCTCATATCCTTATAATAAGCAGAATTCCTGTACTGAAACATCTGAGAAGACTTTTAGCGGTGGTTATCCCCTTTCTACTTTTATGAACCAATGTGGTCGCTTTGTCAACTCCGTGCTTGTTTTTAACTATGGGTACACAAATACACAAACAATGTGGAAAAGTTCCAGAAACAGAAACTCTCACACACTGCAGCCTCCTAACGGCCACGTTTGCAAATTTAGGTCTCCAAGCTTGTTAAGGTGGGAGAAAGACAAAAGCCAGCATGAAAGCTACATCAAGAAGAAAAACTATCCTCAGTGATGTCGATAACGCCAGCCTGATACTTACTCTTGTAGTTGCCCTTGTGAACAAAATGAAAGGATGTTTTCCCCCACCACCTTTGGGCAATGGTTCGATTTTAACTCTAGTTATCGAACTTGTTCTTACCACCTAGTGGAATCTTGTGCCTCGTTTCGACTCTAGAGAGGTAAGCAATGAGTGGTAAGCCATCGCTAAAGCTAGCAATGAATGGGAAGACAATATCTGTAGCCTCCACAGAAAATTTACTAAAAAATGTCGACTTTTAAATCGTCTTTACCAAAAATTGGTATTTTGGGGATTTTTGTGAAAAAATTCGGGCAAAATTTATTTTTGGTTTTCAAAAACACCCTTTTTTGCAAAATTCAAAAAGAATTATTAAATTTCGTTTCTTTTGGTTTTTTTCTTACAATTTCTTCCCCAACAAATTTTCGAAATACCAAGGTGATCATTCATCATTCTTAATCTTAAAGAGATATCTCAGTCCGTTCTCGCACGGCGTTTTATACTCTTCACCATAGGACGGGGGTATACTAACTTCGCTATTCCGTTTGTAACACCTCGACATATTGATCTGAGACCTTATAAAGATAGCCATGTCTGTCCGTCTGTCTGTGGAAAGCATGCCAACTTTTCGAAGGAGTAAATCTAGGCGCTTGAAACTTTTCACAAATACTTCCTATTGGCGTGGGTCGGTTGGGATTGTAAATGGCCTGTATCGATCCATGTTTTGATAAAGCTGTCATATAATCCGATCTTGGATCTTGACTTCTTGAGCCTCTAGGGGGCGCAATTCTTATCCGATTTAGCTGAAATTTTGTACGAGGTTTTGTCGCGACTTCCAACAACTGACCCAAGCATGGTCAAATTTCGTTCATAACCTGATATAACTGCGATATAAGCCGATCTGGGATTTTAAATTCTTAAGCCTCTAGACGGCGCAATTCTTATCCGATTTGTCTAAAATTTTGTATGAGGTGTTTTGTTATGACTTTCAACCACTGTGGTAGGTATGGTCCAAATCGTTTCATAACCTGATATGGCTTCCATATAAACCCATCTGCTGAATTTAATACTTGAACCCATGGAATTTTTATCATTATCCTCTGTTTGCCTATAAAGAGATGCTGGGCAAAGAACTTGTTATGCCTATAGTGAGATGTCGGACAAAAAACTTGACTTATGCGATTCATGGTGGAGGGTATACAAGATTCAGCACGACCGAACTTAGCGAACTTGGATTTACGCTTTTTGTAGGCCCAACACTTTTAATGGGGTGATTGGTTTACATGGCAGCTATATTCAAAAACAAGTAAAAAAGCTTTAAGTTCGGCCGGGCCGAACTTTGGATACCTACCACCTCGGGTATATATATAAACCACCTTTCATCAAAATTCGGTGAAAATTTCATACCTTATGTCCCATATCAGTTTCATCAAAATATGTTCCGATTTGGATCAAATACTAATAAGTACACTAGCTATATCTAAAAATAAACCGATCTGAACTATATACGACACGGATGCCGAAAAGCCTAACATAAGTCACTGTGTCAAATTTCAGTGAAATCGGAAATCGAGATATCGGTCTACATGGCAGCTATATCCAAATCTGGACCGATTTGGGCCAAGTTGCATAAAAATGTCGAAGAGCCTAACCAAACTCACTGTCTCAAATTTCAGCGACATCGGACAATAAATGCGTCTTTTATGGCCCTAAAACCTAGATATCGGTCTATATGGCACAGATCGGTCCAAATCTGGACCGATCTGTGCGATATTGCAAATGAATGTCAAGGGGCTTAACTTAACACACTGTCCTAAATTTTGGCGACATCGAATAATAAATTAGCATTTTATGGGCCCAAAACCATAAAGCAAGAAATCGGTCTATATGGCAGCTATATCCAAATCTGAACCGATCTGAGCCAATTTAACGAAGGATGTCTAAAGGCCTAACAAAACTCACTGTCCCAAATTTCAACGAAATCGGATAATAAATGTGGCTTTTATGGGCCTTAGGCCCTAAATCGGAGGATCGGTCTATATGGCAGCTATATCCAAATCTGAACCGATCTGAGCCAAATTGACGAAGGATGTCGAAGGGCCTAACACAACTCAATGCCACAAATTTCAGCGAAAACGGATAATAAATGTGGCTTTTATGGGCCTAAGACCCTAAATCGGCGGATAGGTCTATATGGGGGCTATATCAAGATATAATCCGATATAGCCCATCTTCCAACTTAACCTGCTTATGGACAAAAAAAGAATCTGTGCAAAATTTCAGCTCAATATCTCTATTTTTAAAGGCTGTAGCGTGATTTCAACAGACAGACGGACAGACGTACGGACGGACAGATGGACGGACGGACAGACGGACGGACAGATGGACGGACGGACAGACGGACGGACATGTCTAGATCGTCTTAGATTTTTACGCTGATCAAGAATATATATATACTTTATAGGGTCGGAAATGGATATTTCGATGTGTTGCAAACGGAATGACAAAATGAATATACCCCCATCCTTCGGTGGTGGGTATAATAAACCGATCGTGGCCATACTATACACGGATGTCGAAAAGCCTATCACACCTCACTTTGCCAAGTTTAGCGAAATCAGGTAATAAACGCTGATTTTATATGCCCAGGAACTTATATCGTGAGATCTGTATATATGGCAGCTATATCCAATTATAGCCCGATTTTGATCATACTCGACCAGAATGTCTAGAGCCATAGTGCAACTTTTGTGCCAATCGGTTAATAAATGCGCCCAAGACCTTAAATCAGATCGGTATATATATGGCAGCTATATCCAAATATAGCCCCATCTTTACCATATCCGACCCGAATGTCGAGAGGCATAACGCAATTTATGGTGCCAAATTTCAGCGAAATCGGATAATAATGGGCCAAAGAGCCTACATCGGGAGATCAGTGTATATGGCAGCAATATCCAAAGGCTACAATGGCGCATGTTCGCCTATGACGCTGAACGCCTGGGTTCAAATCTCAGGCATTTTCAGCTGATTATCCCCTTACTAATGCTGGCTACATTTGTAAGTTATCCTGCCATGTTAAAACTTCTCTACCAAGTGTTGTCGCTATGCAGCACGCCGTTCAGACTCGCCATAAAAAAGGAGGCCCCTTATTATTGAGCTTAAACTTTAATCAGACTGCACTCATTGGTATGAGAGAAGTATTTAGATGTAGAATTTTGAAGATTTCTGTAATTTCATGTTTTTCAAATGGTCAGTTGGTTCATGTGATGGCAAGAATCCCAATATAACTTTAGTTTGTTTTAAAAATCAGCACTAAAAAAATATTAATTTTAAAAACTTTTAAATATTTTGTTAATAAATTTTACCATTTTACCACTTTTTTTAAACAATTTTCCTCTTTTTCCATTTCAGGTATGTATTTCCTTTCTGCTGCACGGTGTGGATTAAAACATTTGCTCCTATTTCCACTTGCATTACATTTGCAAAAATCTGAAGGTGAACTTATTGACCAAAATAAACTCCATAGTCATGTGCTTAGATTATTTGCCATAGCGACTATTATTGGTGTTATTGCACTGCAGTGGCAGTATTTCATCACCATTGGGCTTGGTTGGGTTTCTCAAATGACCGCCAAAAGAGGAAGTAATTAATGGACTTTTTGGTTATGGACGTTATACTTCATCGCTTTGGCTTTAGTTTAGTTCAGTTCACTTTAAGTTTTCCACCTTGGAATTGCTGTTGGTTTTCTGTTTCAATTTTTTCTATTTTGGCTATGCACTAAAATCGAGCTTGACTAATGGATAAATAGAGGAACGTGGCGAAAAAATTAAAAACAAAAAAAAAAAATCATAACTTTATATTGCACAATTTTCGATGCAGAAATCACGAAATGCACTTTAGCCAAGTGAAAAAAAACAAAATATTTAGCAAACCTGCAGAAAAAATATCCAAAAAAAAAACTCAAAAATATTTGAATGTATAGCGGTCAATATTATAGACAGGTGCCTTTGAAAAGGCAAAGGTGCTCAATACCAAGTGGTGAAACATAATGGAGGAAATACAATAATAGCTTCAATTGTTTGACGGAAACCAATTCGAAAAAAGGTTGGGTGAATTGTTAATTGTCAAGGGGAAAGACACAAAGTGCAGAACCTTCCGCATAGACAAGTTTTGTTAGTTTCACTTAAACTCCAACTCCCAACAACAGGCAATGATATAAATAAAACACATATTAATCCTTCAAAGCTTAAGTCTCTGTGTTAGAGAAAAAACTTCTGACATGCTAGTGATTCATTTCATTGATTCTTCTTATTCTTTGTTATGGCAAATTTTTACGTTTTTTAACATCAAAAATCTCTACCATAAGTAGCATGTCTGCAAAATCTGGATTTTATCAGCTTTCCATATCGGTCATATACGTTAAAATACATTTATTTCAAGTGGCATAATGTTCGTTTAATTAACAAAACATTGTAGTCAAACCAAACAAAAGACTTAAGACACAAACTTGAATTTCTACTCTTTAATTGTAAGCAAGAATATGTGCAATAATATCTAAACGTGGAGCCATTTTAACTGGCAAAACAATAAGTAGCTCCCTAAGGTCTTTAGAATTAAGCTTTGGTTCTGAATATAAAATCCAGTTTTAACTTCCTGGATTGTAAGCTTTTTTAAAATTTTACTGATTGGTTAATTAGTGCCTTACATCTTAAAGACATAATGCGACAAGCTGTCTCCCTTTATAAAGACTCGTTTGAACGTTTCGAAGAGGGGTTTTCATTTTTTAATAGTGAATTATTTGTCTCAGACATGACTTCAGACACTTTTGGACCTTTAGGGTTGTAAAAACCGTCTAATTAATCGAGGAAAAAATGGTAGGTGTCAGTCTGTCTTTCTATGGACTTTTTGCAGGATTTGGCCCGACATGAATATCTGAATTATGATGAATTTATCAGTTCTAATGTATAAGGAGGCCACCGTCGCCAAACGTGTGGGTTCGAATCCTGGCGAGAACATCAGCAAAATTTTCAGCGGTGGTTATCCCCTCCTAATGCTGTCGACATTTGTTCGGTACTGTACCATTTAGTATGGCACCCATTTGAAAACTCCTCCTCTGCACGCTGCACGCTTTTCAGACTGTGCTATAAATTGGAAGCCCCTTATCACTGTGACTAAACTTGAATCGGACAGTACTTATTGATATGTGAGAAATTTGCCGCTATTCCTTAATGGAATGTTCATGGGAAAATTTATAATGCACTAGCCGAACCGGGCCCGCTCCGCTGCGCCTTCTTTAACTCTCTTATATCTTTTTAGGGTGGGGACACTTCGCCCTGAATGAGGATATCGAATTCGTGCCATTGTAGCCTATGACCCTGAACGCGTTCGAATCCTGGCGAGAACATCGGACAAAGCGGTATTTATCCTCTCTTAACGTTGGCGACATTTGCAAGGTACAATGCCATGCATAGTCATTAAAAAAAAATTCCCCAAAGAGGTGTCGCACTGCGCGATGCCGTGCGGCAGTGACTCGGCTATAAAAAAATGTCCCTTATCATTGAGTTTAAACTTGAATCGGAAAGCACTCATTGCGAGAATTTGCCCCTTCGCGATTCTTAGTGGTGATGTTCTCCCTTAGGGCAATGTTCTCATAAGGGGAGAGATGGCACCTCAGACATTTCGACTCAAATATCTAAGTCAAATTCGTGCTGCACTTCCAAATCCCTTTAAATTGAGCCCCATATTGCCATGGCCGGTAAATATGAACCGTTTGGAGGGTGTTTTGGGGCTGGGGCGGCCACCGGCACTTTGCACTGAAAATAGATATAACATTTGTTCTTTATTCCCAACGGAAATGAAATTCGGTTTAGAGGGTACTTTAGGGTGTACCCCAAAACACTTGGCTCCAAAACTGGATATCAAATTCGTTTTCTACTCTCAAACACCTTTCATTTGAGTCCAATATTGTCATAATGGGTCAAATACCCCATTTGACGTATCTTTATGAAAAAAAGCGCAAATTTTAATGTCATATTCGCAATCTACTCCCTAATACCTTCCATTTGAGTCCCGTATGGCCATGGTCGGCTAATACGCCCATTTGGGGTATTTGGGGGTGGGCGACCTCCCATTACTTGGACCTAATGTTTTATGCCATATTTGTAATCAACTGCCTAATACCTTTCATTTGAGTCCCATATTGAAATGAACTTCCAATATGTCTGTTTGGAGGAGTTTTGGGGTTGATACGGCCCGATGGGTACTAATACTCAAATTTTAATACCATATTTGTATTCTACTCTCCACTACCTTTCATTTGATACCTATATTCGTTCGATGGGTCCACTTTTGATTTTGGGTTGTGTTTTTAGCATAAAGGCGGATTCCGTCCCCCTTCCGATACCGAAAAATTATATAGCCTATGTTTCCTTCCAGACACAATATGCGAAAATTTCGAGAAAATCGGTTCTGCCGTTTTTCAGTCTATACGGAACATACAAACCGAGTTCCATATATTCGTGATGCCCATTGGCTAATGTGCCCATTTGGGGCGTTTTTGTGGGGATGATAACCCCCCCCCCCCCACCCTATACTTCGACATGAATTTGTATGCCAGATTCGTCATCTACTCCCGCATACTTTTCATTTGATACCCATATTGTCCTTATCGGTCCACTTTTGATTTTGGGTGGTGTTTTTTGAGGTAACGGTGGAGGGTCCGCCCCCTTCCGTTATCAATAAATTATAGAGCCTTTTTCTACTTCCTCACCATATTCATAATCTACTCTCGAATACCTTTCATTTGAGTCCCTTATTGTTATGATCGTCAAATAAACCTATTTTAAGGAGTTTTGGGGTTGGGGCGCCCCCTCAGGTACTTGGACCCAATTTTTATTATGAAATTCGTACTCTACTCTTGAATACCATTCATTTTAGTCCTATATTAAAAAAATTATATAACCTATGTTTCCTTCCAGACTAACCTTCACAGCCGTTTTTGATTCTATACGGAACAAACAAACAAACCGACAAACAAACGGACAACCAAACAAACATACAAACAAACACAAATTGAATTTTATATATAAAGAAGATAAGGCTTTATTATGTCCTTGACTTGAAATTTGAAACTCTCCCTCACATACTGTCTTGCCCGCTTTCTGACCATACAATGGTCAGTTTGTATGCTGAGTTGCCAATCATGGGGTAAACATTCTTCTAGCCAAATCACATAGAGGAGCTAATGCCTTATCAGGCTATAGCCTTCGGTTTTAAATATTTTAGCTGACAACTGACAACCCATCGGCTCCTGCTGCCTTGTTGTTCTTCAAGCGGGTAACTGTAACGAAAGCATAATTTGACAGATATTAATTTGACGGTAGATACTCTATACCGTCATCAGGGGTATACACCCACGTAATTCTCATGGTCGCCGGTATCAGATACCAATGGCTGGGAAAGTGTTCTTTCCGAATTGTAAGTGCACTATCTGTATCTATTATCAAATGTTCCTATGTTTCTCTGCAAAAGCATGCGCCATAGCTTTCCGTTTGATGTTTTATTCCTTGGTAGTTTTTTTGCACTTTAGTCAGACTCCTGAACAACTTCATTCGCTCCGAATAATTTCCTTTCATTTCTTCCCTCGTTGCTTCTCTCTCCTTTTTTTTCTTGATACTTCTCCTTCGTTACCCCTGTTATTGTTGGCTGCAGGGTTCCTATGTATGCCGCATTCGTGGCTAAGGCAGCATTTCAGCACTCCTAATCCTGCCATAGGGTACTAGGAGAGTTTTTTTGGGGGGTATACTAAGTTCGTCATTCTCTTTGTAACACATCGAAATATTGATCAGAGACCCAACAAAGTATATATATTCTTGATCGCCTTGATATTCTAAGTCGGTTTAGCCATATCCGTCCATCTGTATGTGTGTCGAAAGAACGCTTACTTCTGAAGGAGTAAAGCAAGGCTCTTGGAATTTTGCAAAAATACTTCCAATTAGCGTAGGTCAGTTGGGATTGTAAATGAGACTTATCTATCCATGTTTTGACATAGCCGCCATATAAACCAATCTGACTTTTTGTGCCTTTATTCGTATCCGCTTCGGTTAAATTTGTATGAGTTGTTTTGTTATGATATCCAGCAAGTATGCTTTGTATGACCCAAATCGGTTCATAACATAAACCGATCTTGGATTTTGGCTTCTTGGGCCTTTAGGGGGCGCAATTCTTATCCGATTTGCCTGCAATTTTGCACAACTACTTTTCTTATGATCTTCAATATACGTGCCAAATACCATGTGAATCAGTTCATAACCTGATAAAGCTCCTATATAAACCGATCTGCAGTATAGGGCGCAATGAGTATCTTATACGAATTGGCTGAAATTTTGCACAATGACTTCTTCTATTGTCGCCAACAGCCAAACAAAGTATGATTCGAATGGGTCCATTATCTGATATAGCTCCATTTATAAGCGTTGGAAGGCCTCTGTGTGGTTGCGGGCGAGGGGTGTACCACGCACAGAATACTAAATTTGAGCCCCCCATCACGAATTTAAATACTACATTGCATTTGCAAAAAAAATTTGCTTGTTTTTATGCTTCTCAAAGGGTTTATATAAAACGATCTGGGATCTTGACTTCTTGAGCCTCTAGAGGTCGCAATTATTATCCGATTTGCTTGAAATTTTGTACGACGGATCCTCTCATGACCATCAACATACGTGTTTATTATGGTCTGAATCGGTCTATAGCCCGATACAGCTCCCATATAAATCGATCTCTCTATTTTACTTCTTGAGCCCCCAAAGGGCGCAATTCTAATTCGAATTGGCTGTCATTTTACACAGGTCTCCAACATATAATTTAATTGTGGTCTAAACCGGATCATATCTTGATATCGCTCTAATAGCAGAGCAAATCTTTTCTTATATCATTTTTTGCCTAAGAAGAGATGTCGGGAAAAGAAATCGACAAATGCGCTCCATGGTGGAGGGTATATAAGATTCGGCGCGGCCGAACTTAGCACGCTTTTACTTGTTTTTTTTTTTTTTGTTGAATTTCTTGGGCACTATAAAAGATATTGCTTACACAAACTCAATTTTGTAAGATCGAGTTTACCAACTTTGAAGGCCTCTGGGTTATCTAGGCCCCTGAAATTTCGCACATGGTCTGGATTACACCTTAGCCATAACCACATAAAATTTCGTGAAGATGAAATGGCAGACTTATTTCCACACATTTTTCATGCAACGTGGATGGTGGTGTTGGAGAGTTCAAAGGCAAAGGACGTGATGCCAGGTATGCTACACCGTCTTCCGGTCTTAGCGCAGGTGCATAACTTAGGTCCTCGACCGAGTTCCTGTGTTCCTATAGAATAATTGAGAGTAAACATGGTTCAGTTCATAAACTTTGTTTCGGGTCATCCAAGGCTCCTGAATTAAGGCAATATGGATCTTGCTCTTGCTGATGTCCTCCATTGGAGCGTGTGTAGCTGTCTCAATCCGGTGTAGGTTTATCGGGATGACCTCAATCATTGGTACTTCCTTCAATGGGCTTCTGGGGACCGATGATGGTCTCGTCATCGGCTTCCTGTTCGATAGGCTGTATTGAGTCTCCTATCACTGCAGGGTAAGATAAACGATTACAATTAATTACGGTTTGGAGTAGGGGTTTCGACATCTTCATCATTCTAATAAGAATATGTATAAAATCCATTATAGTGCGTACAAAAAGTTCGCCCTGACTGTTCGCTCTTAGATTTCTTGCTATTGTCCCTTCCATCACATTAATTTACACCCTTCCTTTATAAATTGTTTACAAAATTCAAAAATTAACTTCACTTGACTTTGGAAATTGAATCCATTAAATCATAGATATCTTCTTCAAACACTAAAAGCATTAAAAGATCTCAATACAATATTGCTTACAAATCGATGTTTAACCATTAAATAATTTACAATTGTGTAATTAGATAATTCAAACCCCAATTTACCAAATCGTCGACCCGAAAGAAGAGTCAGCGTTTTTTTTTTTTTTTTGCAAAGCCATAAACTATACAAAAACTCTTTTAATTTGGACAACTACAATGTTATCGCAATTCATTGTGAAACTTTAACATGTTTGCGATAGGCAACCACAAAAAAGCAGCATGGTGCAAATAGCACGTGTCAGTGACACCTTTACGAAAAATTGTAATAAAGTCGGCGCAAGTACCTTCACAAAACCAACCCCAAAATTTTACATAATATGCAAATTAGCATCAATAAGATACAGAGTTATTTGCAAGAGTAAATGTCTGATTGGCTTGAAAATTGGATTTAAAACTCTTACAAAGTGGCAAAATTGAAAGTTTTGCCTTAATTCTTTGCTTGATGGTGAATATCTGGGCAATCAAGGAATAAAAGATTTACTGCGATTACATCTCACGTTTATGGCAAATCTCAGTTGTATAAATCATTATAGAGGTACATATCGGCAATTTGAATTTACATATTGCACATTTTACCCACATTCAAATATTTTCCGGGCTGTAAATACAAAGTCTGCTTCAAATGACTTATGATTTGGTTTTGGTAATGGTTAGCAGACGAGATAGTGTAGGAAATACAATATTGACCACTGGCAGAAACCAAACGCACATTGTTAGACAAATTGCATGGCTCACAATAACAAATTGCCTCTAGTTAAAAATCACAATAAGGAAACTATATCAATATCAATGATATGTTAAGCATACATTGCTTAAGTGGAACTATGTGGGGAAGTAAACTTTATCCGAGTGATATAAAAATAATAGTAACACAATTGCTAATATAACACTTAATAATGTAAAGCATGTTTGTTGATCGGTAGCTAAGTGTTAAATCATTTTAATGATGAATCAATACTAACTAACTCTGTAATGGTGGCACTTGTAATATTTTGCTTCGTAGGTGATGATTATTGTTAAAAAGAACAAATAAAAGTTAAAAAGAACAAAAGTTCGGCCGGGCCGAATCTTACATACCCTCCACCATCGATCGCATTTGCCGAGTTCTTCTCCCGGCATCTCTTCTTAGGCAAAAAAGGATAAAAGAAAAGATTTGCTCTGCTATTATTATATTATTACATGTTGGAGACCTGTGTAAAATGTCAGCCAATTCGAATAAGAATTGCGCCCTTTGGGGGCTCAAGAAGTAAAATAGAGAGATCGATTTATATGGGAGCTGTATCGGGCTATAGACCGATTCAGATCATAATAAACACGTATGTTGATGGTCATGAGAGGATCCGTAGTACATAATTCCAGGCAAATCGGATAAGAATTGCGCACTCTAGAGGCTCAAGAAGTCAAGACCCAAGATCGGTTTATATGACAGCTATATCAGGTTATGAACCGATTTGAACCATACTTGGTAAAGTTGTTGGATATCATAACAAAACACCTCATGCTAAATTTCAGTCGAATCGGATAAGAATTGCGCACTCTAGAGGCTTAAGAAGTCAAGACCCAAGATCGGTTTGTATGGCAGCTATATCAGGTTATGGGACGATTTGAACCATACTTGGCACAGTTGTTGGATATCATAACAAAACACGTCGTGCGAAATTTCATTTCAATCGGATAAGAATTGCGCACTCTAGAGGCTCAAGAAATCAAGACCCAACATCGGTTGATATGGCAGCTATATTAGGTTATGGAGCGATTTGATCTATACTTGGCACAGTTGTTGGATATCATAACAAAACACGTCGTGCAAAATTTCATTCCAATCGGATAAGAATTGCGCACTCTAGAGGCTCAAGAAGTCAAGACCCAAGATCGGTTTATATGGCAGCCATATCAAAACATGGACCGATATGGCCCATTTACAATACCAACTGACCTACACTAATAAGAAGTATTTGTGCAAAATTTCAAGCTGCTAGCTTTACTCCTTCGGAAGTTAGCGTGCTTTCGACAGACAGACGGACGGACGGACATGGCTAGATCGACATAAAATGTCGCGACGATCAAGAATATATATACTTTATGAGGTCTCCGACGAATATTTCGAGTAGTTACAAACAGAATGACGAAATTAGTATAAGGGTTTACAAACTTTCGAATAAAAACTTTCAAATTAGGAACGGAGTTTTACAAAGGCCTTTATTATGATCACATGATTTTGATACAATTTCAATAAAAAATCATTTAGACTAGATTTCGATTATTACAGCTATCAGAGTAATCTAAATCAGGTCAAAAATAAACCCTTAATGAGTTCAAAAAGTTTAATCGGAAGATATCTTATATGTCAGTTATAACCAAATATCAAAAAAATCAGATGGTAATGGACAAAAGCGTTGAACCAAATATCCATCAAGTCCAACTCAGCAAATTGGGGCAAAAAATCGCATCATATGGCACGATATTGTTCGCCACAAATGATAACGCCTCTTCCACTGCCCTGTGAAGAAAAATTGACCATGATGCTACCAGCCCATAAACAACACTTAACTGCCATTTTTATACCCACCACCGAATGAGGGGGGTATATTCACTTTGTCATACCGTTTGCAACACATCAAAATGTCCATTTCCGACACTCTAAAGTATTGGGTTGCCCAAAAAGTAATTGCGGATTTTTCATATAGTCGGCGTTGACAAATTTTTTCAACGGCTTGTGACTCTGTAATTGCATTCTTTCTTCTGTCAGTTATCAGCTGTTACTTTAAGCTTTCTTTAGAAAAAAAGTGCTCGAAATTTTGTTTACATTTGTTTGTTTGGCGTCAATTTTAATATGGAGCCCACAAAGGAGAATTTTTGTCATATTTTACTTTATTATTTCTGTAAAGAAAAAAACGCGGAGCAGGTTGCTAAAAAGTTACGAGATGTGTATGGTGATAAAGCCTTAAAAGGAATACAGTGTCAAAATTGGTTTCGCAAATTCCGTTCTGGAGATTTTTCACTTAAAGATGAGGCACGTTCAGGTCGGCCAAATGAAGTTGATGATGACCAAATCAAAGCATTAATCGAATTGGATCGTCATGTAACTGAGCGTGAGATAGGAGAGAAGTTAAATATACCAAAATCAACCGTTTATTATCACATAAAAAGTCTTGGATTGGTGAAAAAGCTTGATATTTGGGCACCACATGTATTGAAAGAAATTCATTTAACAAACCGAATCAACGCTTGTGATATGCACCTTAAAAGCAATGAATTCGATCCGTTTTTAAAACGAATCATAACTGGAGATGAAAAATGGATTGTTTACAACAACGTTAGTCGAAAACGATCATGGTCCAAGCATGGTGAACCAGCTCAAACCACTTCAAGGGCTGATATCCACCAAAAGAAGGTTATGCTGTCTGTTTGGTGGGATTGAAAGGGTGTGGTATATTTTGAGCTGCTTCCAAGGAACCAAACAATTAATTCGGATGTTTACTGTCAACAATTGGACAAATTGAATACAGCCATCAAGGAGAAGCGACCAGAATTGGTCAATCGTAATGGTATCATATTCCCACCAGGACAACGCTAGACCGCACACATCTTTGGTCGCTCGCCAAAAACTGAGTGAGCTTGGCTGGGAACTTTTGATGCATCCACCATATAGCCCTGACCTTGCACCATCAGACTACCATTTATTTCGATCTTTGCAGAACTCCTTAAATGGTAAAACTTTCGGCAATGATGAGGCTATAAAATCGCACTTGGTTCAGTTTTTTGCAGATAAAGGCCAGAAGTTCTATGAGCGTGGAATACTAAATTTGCCAGGAAGATGGCAAAGGGTTATCGAACAAAATGGCAATTATATATTTGATTAAAGTTCATTCTAAGTCTTATTAAAAATGCATTTACATTCTTTTAAAAAATTCGCAATTACTTTTTGGGCAACCCATATATATATTCTAGATCGTATTAAGATTCCATTGCAGATATATCGTCCAGCTATTAGCATTTCGTTCAATGCTTGCTATTCAAAGAATAGCACAGCAAAGAATTTTCAAAAGTAAGGCAAAATGTTTGATGTTGCCTAAAAGCGGGTTTTTGACCGGTTTTCTGTAGCCCGATTTCTGATTCACCAGAATCTTCGTCAGCAGAAATTGGTCAAACGCTTTGCATACCAACCCAACTAGAGTAGGATGCAAAGCAACACATATTAATTTGAACAGGGCTCTTTTAGAAGACTTTCTTCACAAGCGCAATAGAAAACAAATAAAATCTTACTTTCCTTAATCAAACCAACTTATCTAACAATGCCATTAGTAACAAACAAACACAATTTTGCCGAACTTATTTGTTCTCTGCACTGAGATCAGCCATCGACTGATGCTGTCAGTGCTGTTTTGTGTATAGGTAGTGATACCTACACCAGATGCGACTTGCCTTTAGTTTGGTTTGTCTGTTTGCGCTTTCTTTTTTGGTCGCCCAAAAAGTAATTGCGGATTTTTCATATAGTCGGCGTTGACAAATTTATTCAACGGCTTGTGACTCTGTAATTGCATTCTTTCTTCTGTCAGTTATCAGCTGTTACTTTTAGCTTGCTTTAGAAAAGAAGTGTAAAAAAAGTATATTTGATTAAAGTTCATTCTAAGTTTAATTTAAAATGCATTTACTTTATTTTAAAAAATCCGCAATTACTTTTTGGGCAACCGAATAAATTTGCCAGGAAGATGGCAAAAGGTTATCGAACAAAATGGCAATTATATATTTGATTAAAGTTCATTCTAAGTTTTATTAAAAATGCATTTACTTTCTTTTAAAAAATCCGCAATTACTTTTTGGGCAACCATAGATTCCATTGCTGCTCAATGCTTTCTATTCAAAGAATATCACAGCAAGGGACTTTCAAAAGTAAGGCAAAATGTGTGATGTTGCTTAAAAGCATATACGCGGCTTTCTGTATTGGGATTTCTGATTCGCCAGAATCTTCTTCAGCAGTTATTGGGATTAAATCCATCACGGTGCTCTGTTGGTTGCAATGCAACACGCCTGAATTTGAACAGGGCTCTGTAAGACGACTTGATTTACAAGAGCAATAAAAAATATGTAAAATCTTACTTCCCTTATTCAAATTCAATTTATCCAACAATGCCAATAGCAACAAACAAACAAACACAATTTTGCCCAACTTATTTGTTCTTTGCACTGAGATCGCCGTAAATATCTAAGACGATCTAGCCATATCTGTCCCTCTGTCTGTCGAAATCACGCTAAAGTTTTTAAGCTAAGAAAAATTTGAGTTAAGTTCGAAGAAGGTCTGTATTTTGATGTAGCCCCCATATATACCGATCTGCCGATTTAAGGTCTTGCAAATTGCAAATTGCAAATTTTGCCCATGAACATTCCACTAAGGAACAGAGGCAAACTTCTCTCTATCAATGAGTGCAGTCCGATTCAAGTTTAAGCTCAATGATAAGGGGCCTCCCTTTTATAGCCAAGTCCAAACGGCGTGCCGCAGTGCGACACCTCTTTGGAGAGAAGTTTTACATGGCATAGGGAAAAACCACTGATGGTCTCGCCAGGATTCGAACGCAGGCGTTCAGTGTCATAGGTGGACATGTTAACCTCAGCGTTACGGTGTCCTCCTTTGGTCTTAGGCCCATTAAAACCACATTTATTATTCGATACAGCCCAGATCACTCCAGATTTGGATATAACTGCCGTATATACCGATCTTTTGATTTAAGGTCTTGGGCCCATAAAAGGTGATTTTACTGTCCGATTTCGCTGTCATTTGGGGCAGCGAGTTGCATTAGAACACTGAATATCCCATATCAATACGGCCCAGATCGATCCAGATTTGGTTATAGCTGATATATATCCAACCAAAGGACAGATTTAAGGTTTTAGGCCCATTAAAGGTGAACTGATTAACCCATTGTGCTGAAATTAGGCACAATGAGTTGCGTTAGCCCCCTCGACATTCGTACCGAGTATGGTTAGGATTGGTCTATACTTCGATATAACTGATATATAGACCGATCTCTCAATTTAAGGTCTTGGGCACTTATTGTCCGATTTCGCTGAAATTTGAGATAGCAAGTTGCGTTAGGTCCCTCGACATTCCTGTTCAACACGGACCAGATGGGTCCAGTTTTGGAAGTAGCTGCCATATATGCCGATCTCTCGATTTATGGTTTTAGACCCATAAAAGGTGAATTTATTAACCGATTTCGCTGAAATTAAGCACAATGAGTTTTGTTGGGCACTTCAATATTCGTACTGAGTATGGTCAATATCGGACTATATTTGTATATGTCCTACGGGAAATGTACAGTCAATTGCCCCAAATATACCGCTCCTAAACTGGAAAATTAGTTACCTGTCACTGTACATATTATACAGGGTATGAAAGTTTCAATTGTCACAACTTATGATTCTTAATTATTTTTTTAAAAAGTCGCTTAATTATTGTTAAAAATTTTTTATCCGTTAACTAATGTTATCGCGCAACTTTTATCCGATTTCTCGGAAACTTTGGCATAGTGAGCCCTCTCAAGCTCTTCGATATCCGTGCCCTATATAGTTCATATCGGTCTATATTTGGATATAGCTGTCTCATACATATACCGCTCTCCCGATTTAAGTTCTTAGGCATATAACAGGTGCAGTTTTTAAGCCTATGCATTTGGTACTATGAGTTGTGTTAGACCCTTACATAGCCTACCTGAATATGGTGAAGATCGGACTATATTTAGAGCTGTTATGGGTTCATAAATGATAAAATTTTCACCGTTCGTATTATGACGGTGGTTAATAAACACATCCGAGGTGGTGGGTATGCAGAGTTCGGCCCGGTCGAACTTTATGCCTTTTTACTTGTTTCACGACGCATCGGTAACTCATGTATGACATGAGGCTGTAAGATACTTGCCAGAAATGAGCTCACCACTGAACACAATTTTTTGAATAAAACGCTGGATTTCCTTGCTCGTCTGCCAGTTTCTGCATGATGAAATAGCAGAGTATACTGAATACTTTTCCCTTTCTCGGATGACGTTATTACACAATTAGCAACCGATACTGCCAACTCTAAAAAGATTTTACTCAAAAAAAAAAATTCCGTTTTTATACCGTCCACCACGAGATGGCGGTATATTTTGTCATTCCGTTTGTAACAAATCGACGTATTCATCTGAAACCCAATAATGTATATATCTTCTTGATCCTCCTGACTTTCTAAGTCGATTTAGCTATGACCGTCCGTCTGTCGAAAGCAAGTTCACTTTCGAAGGAATAAATCTAGGCGCTTGAAATTTTGCACAAATTCTTCCTGTTAGAGTAGGTATTGTAAATGGGCCATATCAGTTCATGTTATGATATAGCTGTTATATAAACCGATCTCAGATCTTGACTTCTGGGGCCTCTAGAGGGCGCAATTCTTATCCGATTTCGCTGAAATTTTGTTCGAGGTGTTCTGTTTGGAATTACAACAATTGTGTTTTATATTGTCTAAATCGGTTCATAACCTGCTATACCTGGTTACCAGTATACCAATCTCCTGATTATACTTCTTGAACCTGTATAAAGCGAAATTTTTATCCAACTTGGCTGACATTTTGCCCGAAGTGTTTTGTTTTGATTTACAACAATTAAGTTGAGTATGATCTACATCTTAAAAAGGACTCAAACAAAAAGCACAAGGTTCAACCTCTTAAACCTAAAAGACCCCGAAACAGCGCGCGAATACAAAGCAACATTAACGGAGAAGCTGCAAAATAACACCCATATATGGGCAGACATAACAGCAGCACATACGGAGACGCCATCATAGGCATTGCTCGACGATCCCAAAAACCATGGATAAGCAAAGAAACTATAGAGGAAATAAAGCACCGGTAATGTCCACGTAACGCTTTAATATGCTGGCAGAGCAAGCCGCATATTAAATTCTCCCGATTTTACTTCTTGAGCCTCTAGAGGGCGCCATTTTTAACCGACTTGGTTGAAATTTTGTGCAACGACTTCTCCTATGAACTTCAACCTACGTGCTAAATGTGATCTGAATCGGTCTATAACCTGATATAGCTCCCATATGAACCGATCTCCCGATTTTACTTCTTGAGCTTCTAGAGGGCGCATTTTTTTTTATCCGTTTTGGCTAAAATTTTGCACAATGACTATGGTCCAAACCAGGTATGATCCAAATAGGCTTATAACCTGATATATTGGTTGCCCAAAAAGTAATTGCGGATTTTTTAAAAGAAAGTAAATGCATTTTTAATAAAACTTAGAATGAACTTTAATCAAATATACTTTTTTTACACTTTTTTTCTAAAGCAAGCTAAAAGTAACAGCTGATAACTGACAGAAGAAAGAATGCAATTACAGAGTCACAAGCTGTGAAAAAATTTGTCAACGCCGACTATATGAAAAATCAGCAATTACTTTTTGGGCAACCCAATAGCTTCAATAGCATGGAATTTTTTTTATCAATTTTCATTTGTTTGTCTAAAAAGAGATCTATAGTGGAGGGTATATAAGATTCGGCCAGGCCGAACTTAGCACGCTTTTACTTGTTGTGTGTGTCCATAAAACAGATTTGCTTTCGTAAACACTGACCAAATTTTGTTGCGTGTTAAAAAGGTATTTATTTTCCCACATTACCATATGGAGCAATCTCTTATACTCATTTAGAGTAGGGTTACACCCAGTAATGGTATAATTTTCTAATGTTCCACCTAAATTCCAAAAATAGCCTAAACCATAGGCTCTTCCCAGCATTATATATGTAAACTATATCAATATATCTTATCTACAGCATAATGTTATTCACAGCTGAAGAAGCTCTACGAAGTTTCCTCAACACAGTGTTTTTTTTATATGCTATTTAAGATAATAAAGCATTTTAACAGCATTTTGTGTCTTCATTGGCTGCCTGTTACATGGCTAATTATGCTAAACAACTTATCTCCAAATAAAGTAACAAGTGTTATTATTGCGTCTACGTTTTCGATCGTTTCTTTCAAACTCCCAAATTTAACCACAACAACTCGAAGAGGTTAAAGAAGAAGAAAAAACCAAAATAAACCGTCAAGCGCCATATGATCCATGTGTACGAGGTATGTGAAACAAACAAAACAACATGAGGAATGTGCGTCTGCGCATCTGTCTATGCCTTCAATGGCTATGCCATGAGATAAACAAAAGTTTATTACGTTAACGGTTTACGGGCGCACACTGTCATTGACAGGCACAAGCGCACATGCAATAAAGATAGAGTAACACTTTGCTGTAGCGCTTTAATGGCTAATTTTCTAATGTCGTTAAGCTATGTCGTTATCCATTTCTAATTAGTTGTACATGCAATGCAGTCAGTCAAAGGCGCTAGGTAATGTGGTATGCCACGCTGAAGATGGTAGCCAAATTGGTGTCATTTTATTGAGTAATGAGATTTAAATGGGGACATTTATGGTGTTAGAGGGAAGTAACCTAAGAAGGAAACCACTGTGTGGAAAAAAATACGGATTTTAATAACAATTGGCATTAATACAGAGCGGCACCAAACTGGCCGCTATACTCCCAGGGTGCCTAGGACCTCGAAATACTCCAAAAGCTTGGCAGGATTTTAATAACAATTGGCATTACTACAGAGCGGCACCAAACTGGCCGCTAAACTTCCAGCGTGCCTAGGACTTCGAAATACTCCGAAAGCCTGACAGGAGAAAAGGGTGGATTTTATACCCTAGCCCAACAAGGCAAGTTATGCGACACCAAAGCCGTACCAACCAAAGGCCTACAGCCCTTTCTACTCAAAACCATGGAACGCATTGCGGACACCATAATTAAGGGTAGGACATCAAGCGAACTGCTCAAATTCAAACAGCATGCCTATGTCAAAGAAGGTCGGTGGAAGCTGCCCTCCTCGAGGTTGTGTACACACTGGCGGTATGCATTGACATCGAGGGAGCTTTTAACAAGTCAATTTTCGGCTGGACCGGGTCCTTATAGACTGTATTATGTCATGTGAAGGAATGAATAAATTGCAAAAATTGTTGCATGAGTGATGTCGGATGCAAGTTAAACTCAATGATAAGGGACCTCCTGTTTATAGACGTATCCCAACAGATGGCCGCAGTTCGACACCTCTTTGGGAGAAGCTTTTACATGGCTGCCATACCAATTTTTTTTCAAATGGCACAGTGCCTTACACTGTGCCAGAACAACAACGTGAAAACCACCACAAAAAATTAGTTCGAATGTTCTCACCAGAATTCGCACAAAGGCACACGGCATCAAAGCCGGACATGCAAACCTCTGCGCCAGGGTGACCATCATGAAAAAAATGGACTAGGGTCGATAAATTATGGAATATGTGTAAGGGGTAAAAGTCCGAAGCAGCTATGCGGAAGGGCCGATGGGGTCTTGGAAATGGCATATGACTGGGCTAGACCTACCGAACTGAATGTAAACTCAAAAAAAAACTACGATCTGCCTGTTTATGTACGTGGGCCAATTTGCGAAGCCCATTTTCCTCAACAGAACAATTTCGATAACCGACAAGGTCCAATACTTGGGAGTGATCTTCAATACGGAATTTTAATGAAAGGGCCACATCGAGGAGCGTACTAAGTAGGCTCATCGCGTGGACCCGGTCCTTAGAGACTGTATAAACCATATGCTAAGGAACAGGTGGATAAATTGTGTGTCCCATGACATAAATATTGCTTGCCCAAAAAGTAATTGCGGATTTTTTAAAAGAAAGTAAATGCATTTTTAAAAAAACTTTAATCAAATATACTTTTTTTACACTTTTTTTCTAAAGAAAACTAAAAGTAACAGCTGATAACTGACAGAAGAAAGAATGCAATCACAGAGTCACAAGCTGTGAAAAAAACTGTCAACGCCGACTATATGAAAAATCCGCAATTACTTTTTGGGCAAGCCATATAAGGGAGAAAGTGGCACAGGACACGCCATAGGAGGGCATTTTATCGCCACTCCTATGGGTGACCACCATAAATGACCTATTACGGATGCTGACTGAGGAGAGATTTGAGCCCGTCTGTTATGCAGACGATGTTATAATACTTCCAAGGGGTAAGGATCCGAACGAGCTATGCAGAAGGGCCGAAAGGGTCTTGCATATGGCATATGACTGGGTCAGAGGTCTCAATGTTAATCCAGAGAAGACTGAAATATGCCTGTTTACGAGGAAGACGAAGGTGTTCCTACCTAACGCACCACGTTTCCTCAATAAGACGATTTCGAAATCTGGCAAGGTCAAATACTTAGGTGTGATATTGGATAGGAAACTGAATTGGAAGTGTCACATTCAGGAGGGTACTGAGAAGGCTCACAGATGTTGGGCACTATGTAGACGGGCCGGCCGTAGGCTCGAAATGGGCTCTACATGAGCGTGATTAGACCAATACTTACTCACGCCTCAGTAGTTTGGTGGACTGTTATGGAGAAAAAGTGCAACATAAGGACCATGCAACAGGTTCAGAGAACATGTTGTCTTGGCATAGGCGGGGCGATGAGGACCACGCCCACTAGGGCAATGGAGACTATTCTAGATATCCGACCCATTGACATTCAGATTAAGTGTGAGGCAGCCACTGCGGCTATGAGACTTAAGGCGATGGAAGAATGGATTGAGGATGGGAGCAGCTCATACCAACGCGGTATAATCGAGGCGACGATAAGAAACGTAGAAGAACAAGGAGAGGTTTCCGATCGGATACATGAGATGAACCTTGAAGTCACGTGCGATACTACTGCCATCGGCACAGTCTTGGATTGACGGAACCCTAGTATTGCCATCTGGAAGATCATGTTACACGGATGGATCAAAACTAGAGGACAGAGTGGGCCTGGGGGTTTACATTGAGAATCCAGGGACTGAGATCCGATTTAGACTGCCTGACCATAATACGGTCCTGCAGGCGGAGATCCGGGAGATCACGGAATGCGTGAAGTGGTGTGGTGCTAACGCGAGGACGTCGAGTGTGAACATCTTTACCGACAGTAAAATTGCAATAAGGGCAAAAACAACCAGGACGGTAAAGTCACGAACAGTCTTGCAGTGTAAGAAGAAGATTAACGCCTTCTCTGAGGATGGCAAAATCTACATCGTTTGGGTGCCGGGCCATAACAGAGTAAGGGGAAATGAAATGGCAGACGATTTGGCGGGTCAGGCCAAAGGACTGCCTTCAATAAACTTGGTTAACCCGAAACCTTTCGAGTCGACACAGTCCGAGTTAAGGGAGTGGGCGACGAATGCGCAAGCGACATTGTGGAACAGCGAAACGGTCGGTAGAACGGCAAAAATCCAGATCCAGATCGTGAGAAGACGAGGCTATTACTGAAAGAAAGCAAGAAGGAGGTCAGTATAGCAATTGGTATCATAACGGGTCACTTAGGACTACAAGTTCACTTATGCAAAATCGGTCCGACAAGTGATAGAATGTGTAGGGCATGTGAGGAAGATGATAAGACGTCAGAGCATTCCCTATGACATTGACAGGTTTTCGCTACTAACAGACACCAATACATAGGTGGCGATACACTGCTAGAAATAAACCAACTTGAGGGCGTGGCATGGAAAACAATTAAGGATTTTGTAAGTAGCACGGAATTCGTAACTTCGTTTTTCTTTTTCGAGGTTACTTTTTTGCTATTTAGAGGCCACAACAAGCCTATGACTGGCTTAGGTATATGTCTATAGTTCCATGGGTCTGATTAATTTTTGCACCCTCTTTTCAACCTAACATACTACTGATGTAGGTCATTGGGGAGTGCTAATGGACCGTATCTGTTCAGATTTGGATATAGCCCGTAGCGAAGAGATTATCATATCCGCCTATGACGCTGAACGTCTGGGTTCGAATCCTAGCAAGACCATCAGAAAAAATTTTCATCCCTGGTTTTCCCCTCCTAATGCTGGCAACATGGTGGTCACCGTAGCGCAGAGGTTAGCATGTCCGCATATAACGCTGAACGCCTGGGTTCGAATACTGGCGAGACCTCCTAATGCTGGCAATATTTGTGAGGTAATATGCCATGTAAAACTACTCTCAAAAGAGGTGTCGCACTGCGGCACGCCGTCCGGACTCGGCTATAAAAAAGAGGCCCCTTATCATTGACCTTAAGCTTGAATCGGACTGCACTCATTGATAGGTGAGAATTTTGCCCCTGTTCCTTAGTGGAATGTTCATGGGCAAAATTTGCAAATTGCAATGCTGGCAACATTTGTGAGGTACTATGCCATGTAAAACTTCTCTCCAAAGAGGTGTCGCACTGCGGCACGCCGTTCGGACTCGGCTATAAAATAGGGATGTCCCTTATCATTGAGCTTATTGATAGGTGAGAAGTTTGCCTTTGTTCCGTAGTGAAATGTTCATGAGCAAAATTTGCAATTTGCAATGCTGGCAACATTTGTGAGGTACTTTGCCATGTAAAACTTCTCTCCAAAGAGGTGTCGCACTGCTGCACGCCGTTCAGACTCGTCTATTAAAAGGAGGCCCTTTATTATTGAGCTTAAACTTGAATCGGAGCGCACTCATTGATATTTGAGAAGTTTCCTTAGAGGAATGTTCATGGGCAAAATTACCCATTTTTTGTATACAAACCGATCTCTCGATTTGACTTTTTGAGCCCCTGGTAGCCGCAAGTTTTGTCCGATTTGGCTGAAATTTTGCACATAGTGTTTTGTTGTGACTTTCAATAACTGTACCACGTAAGGTTGAAATCGGTCTATAACCTCATATAGCTCCCATATAAACTGAACTCTCGATTTGACTTCTTGAGCCCCTGGAGGCCTCAATTTTTGTCAGATTTCGCTGAAATTTTGCAATTTGTTTTTTGTTACGACTTCCAACAGCTGTGCCGAGTAGGTTCTAAATCGGTATCGGTATCTGATATAGCTCCCATAAAAACCGATCTCCCGAATTAACTTCTTGAGCCCCTGGAGGCCTCAATTTTTGTCGGATTTCGCTGAAATTTTGCAGTTTGTTTTTTTGTTACGACTTCCAACAGCTGTGCCGAGTACGGTCTAAATCGGTCTATAACCTGATATAGCTCCCATATAGACGTTTTATAAACCGATCTTCCGAATTAACTTCTTGAGCCCCTGGAAGCCGCTTTTTTTTCCGATTCAGCTTACATTTTGCACATAGTGTTCTGTTATAACTTCCAACAACTTTGCCAAGTACGGTCAAAATCGGTCTATAACCTGATATAGCTCCCATATAAACCGATCTTCCGATATGACTTCTTGCGCCCTTATAAGCCGAACTTAGCACTCTTTTACTTGTCTTAGCTGGAGTTTAGTCACAAAGGCATCAATAGTGTGGTGCCTTTGTGGCTTTCGCTCTGTTTGAAGAGTCTTCTGCAGCTCTTTTTTAGACCTTTTCTTAGATTATGTGGTCCACCTGGGCGGTCGCTGTTTGACCTCGGCTTAGCTGTAGGACATGCTCACATAAGGTGAGTCCTTCAGGGCTTTAGTGATCCGCTTGACCTTTATGTTTATGTCGTCCTTTGTTTCCACTTCCTCTTCTGGTCTAGAAGGTCTAGAAAGGATGGTCATGCAGTATGTGTGCCGAAGTTTATTCAAATTTGCCTTTCTTCTACAATGCATCTTTATACAAAAGTTCGTGTCTTAGGCTATGACTTCCAATAACTGTGCTAAGTACGGCCTAATTGGTCAGTGACCTGATATAGCTCCCAATAAAACCGATTCCCGATTTGATTTCTTAAGTCCTTATAAGCCTCAATTTTTGTCCGATTTGGCTGAAATTTTGCATGTAGTATTCTGTCATGTCTTTCAACAACAGTACTTAGTTAAGACTAAATCGGTCCATATCCTGGTATAGTTCCCCTATAAACCGATCTGCCGATTTGACTTCTTGCGTCCTTATAAGCCGCAATTTTTGTCCAGTTTGGCTGAAATTTTGCAGAATGGTGATGGGTTCCCAAGATTCGGCCCCGCCGAACTTAGCACGCTTTTACTTGTCATAGCTCCGTTTAATAGACGTCCCAATAGTGTCGTGCCTTTGTGTGTGTGGTCTTTCTTAGACCCTTTCTTAGATTATGGAGTCCACCATGGCGGTCGCTGTTTGCCCCTTGGCTTGGCTCTAGATCATGCTGACACAAGTGAGTCTTTCAGGGCCTTCGTGATCCATTTGACCATTATGTTTATGTCCTCCGCAGTTTCCACTTCCTTTTCTGGTCTAGAAGACATAGTCATGCAGTGCGTGTGCCGAAGTTTATTCCAATACGCCTTTCTTCTATAGGCAACTTTCTGCAAAAGTTCGTGTCTTAAGTCTTTCGTTTTTGTCCATGTTAGCTGAAATTTTGCAGAATGGTGATGGGTTCCCAAGATTCGGCCCGGCCGAACTTAGCACGCTTTTACTTGACATAGCTCAGTTTTATAGACGTCCCAATAGTGTGGTGCCTTTGTGTGTGTGGTCTTTCTTAGATTAAGGGGTCCACCATGGCGGTCGCTGTTTGTCCTTGGCTTAGCTGTACGAAATGCAGACACAAGTGAGTCTTTCAGGGTTTTAGTGATCCGCTTGACCATTATGTTTATGTCCTCCTTTGCTTCCACTTCCTTTTCTGGTCTAGAAGGCATAGTCATGCAGTGCGTGTGCCGAAGTTTATTCCAATTCGCCTTTCTTCTGTAAGGCAACTTTCTGCCAATATTCGTGTCTTAAGTCTTTCGTTTTTGTCCATTTTAGCTGAAATTTTGCAGAATGGTGATGGGTTCCCAAGATTCAACTTTCTGCAAAAGTTCGTGTCTTAAGTCTTTCGTTTTGCTCTTACTTGTAGACACAGTTGTCACACAAATTTTACTAAACCAACTAAGTTAAAATAAAAGGGTCTGCACCTTTTTTGTTTAATTAAGTCATCTTTGCTTAAATAAGTCATCTTTTTTATGGAACTATCAAACACCCCAGGTTATGTACCTTTGGGTTGGCATTTAAATTCCCTTAAAAAAAAAGATTTTATAATTCCCTCGTTATTGCCTTCAAATGCATACAAACAAACAACTTACAATAATTAGGTATCATAAAAACCGATAGGGGACTTAAATGATTAATTTTGCAGGGTATCTTACAAAGTGGAAAAAAAGTTATGCCTTGTCTTTGAAAGGTGTAGAAGAAAAGTGTTTAATTTTACACCATAATTTAAATATTTTTTTTTGTATTTATTTATTTGGTGTCTTTGGTTATCCGAATAAACTATACAGTCATGGCGATGAACACATTCTATTAACAAAACCAATATTGTGCATATAAATAACAACAAATTTGTTACGGTTGAAAACTTAATAATGAAAAGCGAAACAACTCCATGAATATTCATACGAACAAGATAAGAAGTGCTGATATGATTAAACAGCCTCCGAATATGTTGTGGGCCACAACATTTGGACGTTTAGTGGCTATTTAAAAACAAATCAACATGATATTCATGGGGAATGCAATAAAAACAAATGTTAAATGTAAATTTTGAATGAAAACATCAAATTGAAAACTTGTCAACATGTTGGAAGACTTTGAATATTTAACTGTAAAAATAACTTAAAATTCAATATTTTCCCATATTTACAATTTTATCTAGACTGAAAAACCAAAAATTCTTTGATAGCATCAAATAAAAAATCGTTCTTTTTCATATCAGCCAAACCAGATTATCAGAAACTATTTGCCACCATAGTTAGCATTCTTTCGGTTTTCCCTTCATGGCTTTAGAAAACCAAAAACACCATATACCGGATATTATAACCATATTTGTTGAGATGACGAACGTACGAACAAATCATAAATCATAACACAAGCCTTAACGAGAAAAAATAGCATTTGTTATTGTCATAAAGCCGCTGCACCAATCTACAACAAATATTTCTATAGCCAGCAGACAGCAGCTACTTCACTTCTTTGGTCTTGTCAAACAAAAAGGTTTACAGTATTTTTCCAAAACAAACTACCCCCCAAAAAAAAAAAAACAGATTGAAAAAACGAAAAGAAACCAAATAGTCACCACAGTAAAACCTTACATAATATTTGTAATTCAAACAAAAACTTTGGCAGAAAGAGAGAAAAAATGGTAACAAAGTCAAAAAATGTATCGAAGGTTTGAAGTCACAACATTCAAAAAAAAAACAGAAAAAAACATGTTGCCCACAATTTGGTATTTTTTGGTTTAGTGGGGCACAGCCGACATGAAACCTTTGAGTGGCAACGGCGCATAAAAAACGCTTCAATGACAATTGAACACTAAATTTACTTGTTGACAATTGTTAACGAAAAACTAGCGCACAAAGTGAAGGAGGAAATGCAAAAAAATGAAGGAGGGCAGTCAATAAAAGCCAGTTAGCTGATGCAAACCACATCGATAAGTAATGGTCAAAATAATTTATTCCAAAAAACAAATAAATGTCACTTAGCCAAGCATTGTGTCTCAGAAAGGTAGATTGGTATGAGTTGGCTCTGAGGAATGCAAACTGATGTAGGTTTAGTACTTGGATAAAGTGCAATAAAAAGTCTAAAAGGACTAAAATCGTGCAAATCGTACACATCATTTGGGTATTTCACATATCAAATTTCAGTCAGATTGGATAAGATATGATCGCCAGGGTCTCAAGCATTCGCAAGATTGGTTTTGTGGGCTATAACTAAGCCTAGACTAATTTGGCTAATTTATAAATCCAACCGACTAACATCAAAAACGATCTAATGGACATCTTGAGATCAAGTTAAAATTCCTAGGCAATCAAGAATCCCGTGGTGGCTTTAAATTTATTTTAGAATCAACAACATGCGGTTTTCACCCGAGAAGTCTAACGAGTCTTCCAGGTCACCCCGATTTAACTTCATCTCCTCGACATGGCTGTGAACCACTGTCTCATGGTCTCAGCAAAAACGGCAGTGGTAGCTGTGTGGTAGTTTTTAATGATTTCTAAAGGGTTACGGCCAGTTAGCAACGCGAGGATTCTGGACAGTTTCCGTCGATTTAGGATAGTAGGGGGTGCTGTGCCCTTTCAAAAAAAAAAAAAAAATGCTCAATAAAGCCCTGCGGCGTTTGGACTCGGTTGTAAAATGCAAATTTGCAAATTTTGCCCATGAACATCCCATGTTTCAGACAATGTGGATTACACCCTACCTAAGCCGCTTTTTGATAAAAAGTACTGCACCACTATTCATGATAGAGCCAATTGGAACTGCAATATCAAAATTGCAAATTTTGTCCACTAAGGAACATGGGCAAACTTCTCACATATCAATGAGTGCAGTCCGATTCAAGTTTTAAGCTCAATGATAAGGGGCCTCCTTTTTATAGCCGAGTCCGAACGGCGTGCCGCAGTGCGACACCTCTTCGAGAGAGAAGTTTTACATGGCATAGTACCTCACAAATGTTGCCAGCATTAGGAGGGGAAAACCACCGTTGAAAATTTTTTCAGATGGTCTCGCCAGGATTCGAACCCAGGCGTTCAGCGTCATAGGCGGACATGCTAACCTCTGCGCTTCGGTGGCCTCCGGAACCCCCATATCATTGAGCTTAAACTTGAATCGGACAGCACTCATTGATATTTCAGAAGTTTGCATCTGTGCCTTAATGGAATATTCATGGGCAAAATTTGGCAAAAGAAGGCCCTTACCGACTGCAGCGACTGTGAAACATCCGGGCGTCCGTCCCACGCCACCTACACCCACCAACGCGCCGCGACCAGCCATCGCCTCGTACGCCGACAAACTCCCCTTAATTGCCTCATTCTCCAGCATCAACCGCATGAGGAGCTCCTCATACTGCCGAGCGTACTGGATCACCCTCTTCGCCATACTCCCATTCACCCCACCGCACCCACCAAGGCATCAGTCACCTCCTTCATCCCGCCTACCGTGACCCCCTGCCTTATCAACGGTGCAAACACCCGCCTACGAGCCCTATTTTCGCGCTGCTCTGCCTTCCTCGGAGTCGGTGCCTCACCACCTTCACTGGCAACACCACCAACACCAGCACCGCCATCAACCACTGCTGTACTGGAACTATCACCAGCGCCATCAACCCCACCAGCTGACTTCACATCAGCTGTCGTCTTCCGACTGCCAGATGGCAATTTACCACCTGCCACCACCTTCCCCCCCCCTGCCAATTGCCACACCAGGCGAACCTAGTTTCCGGCGCTTCCCATCTTCACCACCACTCCCACGGGACAACAAATCCATTGACTCCTTCCTCATCATTCCCCCCCGTCCAACAAGGGCCACCGACGAATCGGTACTAATGCCACCATCCGACCCCCCACCTCCTACACTCCCCCCCCACCCCCTCTTCCCCTTCGTCCTCTTTACCATCACTTCACAAATCCTATCCAGACTTCAAACAACTCCTCCGTCTGAGCTGTCTCAATGGTGCAACGGTGCAAACAACCGCCTACAAGCCTTACTTTCCCGCTGCTCTGCTTTCCACGGAGTCGATGCCTCACCACCTTCACTGGCAACACCACCAACACCAGCACCGCCATCAACCACTGCTGCACTGGCACTACCACCAGCGCCATCAACCCCACCAGCTGACTTCACATCAGCTGTCGTCTTCCGACTGTCAGATGGCAATTCACCACCTGCCACCACCTTCCCCCCTCCCTGCCAATTGCCACACCAGGCGAACCTAGTTTCAGGCGCTTCCCATCTTCACCACCACTCACACTGGACAACAAATCCACCGACTCCTTCCTCATCATTCCCTCCCGTCCAGCAAGGGCCACCGACGAATTGGTATTAATGCCACCATCCGACGTCCCCCTACCTCCTGCACTCCCCCCTCCCCCTTCTGCCCCTTCGTCCTCTTTACCATCACTTCACAAATCCTATCCTGACTTCAAACAACTCCTCCGTCTAAGCTGTCTCAAATTGGTCAAAGCACACACTAAGACGTATGCGAACCTTTGCTGCAACCTAGGTAATGATCCGAATCTATGTTCGCCCCTCGGATCATTCGTACATCTAACGCGCTGATCTTCTATCTATCACAACGTGATCTATTTGGATGTAAAGGGAGCCCACATTTTATATACCCCTCAAGGCATTAAAATGTGATTGCCACATCTACGCGGCACTCCCCGGGTAGCGCCAAAGACAGCAACAGGTCGTTTTGGGATTGTAAATGGACCAAATCGGTCCATGTTTTGATATAGCCGCCATATAAACCGAAATCGGATCATGACTTCTGGAGCCGTAAGAGGGCCCAATTATTATCCGATTTGGCTGAACCCGATGTAGCTCCCATATAATCCGATCTTGGATCTTGACTTCATGAGCCTCTAGAAGGCGCAATTTTTATCCGATTTAGCTGAAATTTTGCTCGAAGTGTTTTGGCTTGACCATCAGAAACTGTGCCAAGTATGACCGAAATCGGATAATAACCTGATATAGCTCCCATATAAACCGATTTTGGATCTTGATTTATTTTGCCGCTAGAGGGCGCAATTTTTATCCGATTTGGCTGAAATTTTGCATGAAGTCTTATGGTTTGACCATCAACAATTGCGCCAAGTATGGCCGAAATCGGTTCATAACCTGATATAGCTTCAATATAAACTAATCTCCTGATTATACTTCTTGATCCTCTAGAGGGAGCAATTCTTATCCGATTTGACTAAAATTTTGCACAAAAACTTCTTGTATGACCTTTTATATATGCGTTATAACTCCCATATAAACCGATCTCGCATCTTGCCTTCTTGAGTCGCTAGAGGGCGCAATTATTATCCGATTCGGCTTAAATTGGTGGACCCGGTCCTTAGAGACTGGATAAACCATATGCTAAGGAACAGGTGGATAAATTGTGTGTCGCATGGCATAAATATAAGGGAGAAAGTGGCACAGGGCACGCCACAGGGGGGCATTTTATCACCACTCCTATGGGTGGCCACCATAAATGACCTATTACGGATGCTGACTGAGGATGGATTTGAAGCCGTCTGCTACGCAGACGATGTTATAATACTTCTAAGGGGTAAGGATCCGAACGAGCTATGCAGAAGGGCCGAAAGGGTCTTGCATATGGCATATGACTGGGCTAGACCCAGAGGTCTCAATGTTAATCCAGAGAAGACTGAAATATGCCTGTTCACGAGGATGATGAAGGTGGGCCAATTTTACGCACCACGTTTCCTCAATAAGACGATTTCGATATCTGACAAGATCAAATACTTAGGTGTGATCTTGGACAGGAAACTGAATTGGAAGTGTCATATTCAGGAGCGTACTGAGATGGCTCACAGATGTTGGGCTCGATGTAGACTGGCCGTAGGCTCGAAATGGGGCCTGAACCCTAGGATAGTCCACTGGCTCTACAGGAGCGTGATTAGACCAATACTTGTTAAAGCCTCAGTAGTTTGGTGGACTGCTATGGAGAAAAAGTGCAACATAAGGACCATACAACAGATTCAGAGAACATGTTGTCTTGACATAGGCGGAGCGATGAGGACCACGCCCACTAGGGCACTGGCGACTATTCTAGATATTCGACCCATTGACATACAAATTAAGTGTGTGGCAGCCACTGCGGCAATGAGACTTAAGGCGATGGGAGAATGGATTAAGGATGGGAGCAGATCATACCATCGCTATATAATCGAGGCGGCGATAGGAAACCTGGAAGGAAGGGAAGAGGTTTCCGATCCGATAACTGAGGGGAACCTTGAAGTCGAGTGCGAGGCACTGCTGTCATCGGCACAGTCTTGGATTGACGGAACCCTAGTATTGCCATCTGGCAGATTATGTTACACGGATGGATCAAAGCTAGAGGACAGAGTGGGCCTGGTGGTTTACATTAAGAACCCAGGGACTGAGGTCTGTTTTATACTGCTTGACCATAATACTGCAGGCGGAGATCCGGGCAATCACGGAATGCGTGAAGTGGTGTGTTGCTAACGCGAGGACGTCGAGTGTGAACATCTTTACCGCCAGCAAAATTGCCATAAGGGCAATAACAACCAGGACGGTAAGGTCACGAACAGTCTTGCAATGTGAGAAGGAGATTAACGCCTTATCTGAGGATGGGAAAATCCACATCACTTGGGTGCCGGGCCATAACAGAGTAAGAGGAAATGAAAGGGCAGACGATTTGGCGGTGAAGGCCAGAGGATTGCCGTCAATAAACTTGATTACCCCGAAGCCTTTCGGCTCGACGCAAACCGAGTTTAGGGTGTCAGCGACGAATGCGCATGCAACATTTTGGAACAGCGAAACGGTCAGTAGGACGGCGAAAATCCTATGGGAAGATCCAGATCGTGAAAAGACAAGGTTATTACTGAAAGGAAGTAAGAAGGAGGTCAGTATAGCTTTAGGTGTCACACCGGGATACATAGGACTATGAGCTCATGTATGCAAAATCCATCCGGCAAGTGATAGCATGTGTAGGGCATGCGGAGAAGATGATGAGACGTTGGAGCATTTCCTTTGTCATTGCCCGATTTTCGCGTCCAACAGATACCGGTACTTAGGTGGAGACACAATATCAGACATGAACCAACTTTGGGGAGTGGTATTGAAAACAATTAAGGATTTTGTAAGTAGCACTGAAATCCTAACTTAGATTTTCATTTTAGAGGTTACTTTATAGTTTTTAGAGCGCACAACAAACCGATTACTGGCTTAGGTGAATGTCCATAGTGGCATGGGGCGGATTAATATCTGCACCCTAACCTATTCTAACCTTAGCTTTGGTTTGACAATCAACAACTGCTCCAAATATGGCCTGAATCTTTCCATAACCTGACATAGCTCCCATATAAACAGATCTCCAAATTTTAGTCCTTTAGCCTCTATAGGGCACAACTCTTATCCGATTTTGCTGAAAGTTTTGGCACGAAGAATTCCACTTTGGTCTCCAACAGCCAAACCAAGTATGGCCCCAAATCGGTTCATAACTTGGTATAGCTGAAATAGCATAGCAATTCTTGCCTATTATCCTTTGTTTGTCTATAAAGAGATATCAGCCAAAGAACCATGGCAAATGCAATCTATGGTGGAGGATAAATAAGATTCAGCCCAGCCGAACTTAGCACACTTTTACTTGTTTTTGTGTTTCTTGTCGACAAAACGTTTCTCCTGTTGCCTCAACACAAAAATATCATGTTGTTTTTGTTTTTCGAACTCTTAAGATATTACAAAAAATTACACAATTCAAACGCTGCAATGTCAAAAATTTGTTGGTTAAATGCCAATTAATTACCAAGACATGGTTTTATGCGTAAACTGTGTCATTGTGGTGCTGAGGCATAAATCACAGACATGGCAAAACAATTGCAAACTCATTTCGTGGCAGACACTTAATAGTGATAATAACAAAAATCCATTTTAAGAAGTGTGTCTTTGTTTTTTTTTCTCCCCTTTCTCCCCCACAAAACCAAAAAAAAAAAATCTCTTTATAAAACATTGTAACGCCTTCATATTACAAAACCGAACAGAAACCCAGACACATAGGTTTGCAGACAGCTAGCATGCCTACAGTCATAATTATTATTCCCAAAAAAAATTTACAAATTTTGTAAAGAACTGCACCCATTTTTGTGGATAGCTAAAATTTAGAGCAATAATTGCATAATAGCCCAACTGTATGGGTACTCATGCTTTATGCTCTAACAACCAAATGATAACTGTGGGGAAAATTTGCTTATTCAGAATATGATTTACATAGTCTAGGTAAAAAAATTTTTGTTTTATTGGTAAAAATTTGGGAGTGCAGATTTTTTTTGCTATAATTCTAAAACTAATCACCAGATTTTTATGGGAAAGTAAATTTTTTTGTAAAAAATCTTATAATTAAAAAATTTACGTTTGGTTCAATTGTTTATGGTATTGATTAATAATTCGTATTCGTTGAAAACATGAAATCGCTCTTGTATGAAATTAAGGTTTGTTGCTTAAGTCTTTTGTTTAACAATTACAATCCAAGAATAAAATTGATATATTCCTATCACAAAAGTTCTTTACGACATTTTATACGTATAAACGCCATGTCTACTGTAAAATAAACCTGGAGTAATTTGTGAGTGTTCTTTACATATAAAAAGTAAAAGCATGCTAAGTTCGGCCGGGCCAAATCTTATATACCCTCCACAATGGATCGCATTTGTCAAGTTCTTTTCCCGGTATCCCTTTTAAGGCGAACAAATGATAAAATAAATACTATGCTATTTGAATTGAATGTTGGAGGCCACAGTAGAAGTCAGTGTATAAAATTTAAGCCAAATCGAATAAGAATTGCGCCCTTTATGGGCTCAAGAAGTAAAATGGGGAGATTAGTTTATATGGGAGCTGTATCACGCTATAGACCGATTCGGAATATATTTGACACGTTGTAGGTCATGGAAGAAGCCGTTGTACAAGATTTCATCCAATTCAGATAATAATTGCGCCCTCTAGAGGCTCAAGAAGTCAAGATCCTAGATCGGTTTATATAGGAGCTATATCAGGTTATGAACCGAATTGAATCAAATTTGACACATTTGTTGGAAGTCATAACAAAACACCTCATGCTAAATTTCAGACAAATCGGATGAAAATTGCACCCTCTAGTGGCTCAAAAAGTCAAGTCCCAAGATCGGTTTATGTGACAGCTATATTAGGTTATGAACCGATTTGAACCATACTTGGCACAGTTATTGGAAGTCATAATTAAACACATCGTACAAAAATGTCATCCAAATCTGGTATGAATTGCGCCCTCTAGAGGCTCAAGAAGTCAAGATCCCAGATCACTTTATATGGCAGCTTTATCAGTTTATAAACCGATTTGAACCATATTTAACACAGATGTTGGAAGTCATAACAAAACACCTCATGCTAAAATTCAGCTAAATCGGATAAGAATTGCGCCCTCTAGTGGCTCAAGAAGACAAGACCCAAGATCGGTTTATATGGCAGCTATATCAGGTTAATAACCGATTTGAACCATAATTGGCTCAGTTATTGGAAGTCATAATAAAACACACAAAATTTCATCCAAATCTGGTATGAATTGCGCCCTCTAGAGGCTCAAGAAGTCAAGACCCCAGATAGGTTTATATGACAGCTATATCTGGTTATGAACCAATTTGAACCATGCTGACCGCGGTTGTTGGAAATCATAACAAAACACCTCATGCTAAATTTCCACCAAATCGAATAAGAATTGTGCTCTCTAGTGGCTCAAGAAGTCAAGATCCAAGATCGGTTTAAATGACAGCTGTATCAAAATACGGACCGAATTGGCCCATTTAAAAGCCCAACCAACCTACACCAATAAGAAGTATTTACGCAAAATTCCAAGTGGCAAGCTTTACTCCTTCAAAGCTTTACTCCTTAGCGTGCTTTCGACAGACAGACGGACGGACGGACATGACTAGATCGACTTAAAATGTCATGACGATCAAGAATATATGGGGGTCTTAGACAAATATTTCGAAGTGTTATAAACAGAATAACGAAATTAGTACATCCCCATCCTATGGTAATGGGTAATGCAAATGCAAATTTTGCCCATGAACATCCCACTAAGAAACAGTGGCAAACTTCTCACATATCAATGAGTGCAGTCCGATTCAAGTTTAAGCTCAATGATAAGGGGCCTTCTTTTTATAGCCGAGTCAAAACGACGTGCCGCAGTGCGACCCCTCTTTGGGAAAAGTTTTACATGGCATAGTACCTCACAAATGTTGCCAGCATTAGGAGGGGAAAACCACCGCTGAAAATTTTCTCTGATAGTCTCGCCCAGATTCGAACCCTGGCTTTCAGCGTCATAGGCGGACATGATAACCTCTACGCTACGGTTGAGGGTACAGAAATGAAATTGCAACGCTTTGTTTGTTGGTTTCTTTGTGTGTCTGTTCCGTATAAACTTAAAAACAGCAGAAGCAATTTTCATGACATTTTCACAAATGGTAGAGTTTGAGCCCCCCGTGAAAATAGGGTACTCTATTTTTTGATATCCGAAGGGGGGGGGGGGGTGTGTGTTGCGGACCTTCCCCCTTACCCCATTTTTCAAAAACCCCAGATCTCGGACATGGGTACACCGAATCAAGCGAAGTTGTGTGTGGCACCCCAAAAACACGAAATTGGTATACAAGTTTGGGGTCGAATATCCTGGGGGGACGCCCAATCCCAAAACCTACCCGATAAGACATGTGTATCGATTGGGACAATATGGGTATCAAATAAAAGGTATTTAAAAGTAGAGTACGAACTTGGCATAAAAGTGTCACGTTAAGTGTCGTTGGTGTTCCCCACCCCCCAAAAATACCCCCGCACAGGACACTTTTACCGCTTTGAATGAATAGAAGGGTATTTAAAAGTAGAGTAAAAATCTGACATAAAAATGTATTCCTTGGTTTATGAAAGGCATATTGGGCGATAATAACAATATGGGACTCAAATGAATAGTATTAGGGAGTAGGTTATGAATATAGACTGCAAGTCTATAGCAAGATAAATATATAGCAAGGAGCAATAGGCTATATATTTATTAAAAGGGGGAAAGGGGCGGAACCTCCCTCTTACCCCAAAAGCCCCACCCAAAAATAAAAGTGAACCAATCGGAACAATATGGGACTCAAATGAAAGTTATTAGGGAATCGATTACGAATATGATCTAGAAGGAACAGTAGGCTAAAGAATTTGTTGGTTTCGTAAGGGGGCGGCCTCTCCCCTTACCCAAAAGCAACATGCAAAAATAACAGTGGACCGATCGGGACAATATTGGACTCAAACGAAAAGTATTTGGGAATGGAGTACTAATTTGATAGAAAAAAAACATTGGTTCCACGTACCTTGAGGGCCGCCGCGACCCAAAACCCCCTCAAATAGACATATTTAACGATAATGACAATATGGGACCCAAATGAACGGTATTAGCGAATAGATTACGAATATGGCCTAGAAGCAGCTTTGGGCTATATATTTTTTTAATATCGGAAGCCGGCGGACCCTCCCTCTTACCACAAAAGCACCACACAAAAATAAAAGTGGACTGATCGGGACAATATGGGACTCAAATGAATAGTATTAGGTAGTAGATTACGAATACGGTCTGGAACGAAAAATAGGGAATAACATTTGTTGATATCGTAGGGGGTCGGACCCTCCACCTTACCCCATAAGCAACACCCAAAAGTTAAAGTTAGTCGATCAGGACAATATGGAACTCAAACGAAAGGTATTCAGGAGTAGAGTATTGATTTGATAATAAACATTGGGTCCTGGTACCTAGGGGGCCGCCCCGACTTAAAACCCAATCAAATGGGCATATGGGACGATGATGAGAATATAGGACTCAAATGAAAGGTATTAGAGAGTAGGTTACGAACATGGTCTGAAAGGAGCAATAGGCTATATGATTTATTGATGTCGGAAGGTGGAAGTGATGACAATACGAGACTTCAAAATCCGTCCCCAAATTGAAATATTTGCCAATCATTGCTATGTGGGGTTCATATAAAGGGTGTAGTGTTTGGGAGAAGATAAACAAATTGTTCTGGGCAAATACAAATTGTATTAACAATGGATATGATATTAACAGCGGGCCGGGTACAGCAAGTCAGTCTACATCAAGCTTTTATCATCCTATCTTCTTTGTCGCTTTACTGATTACCTTTTCAACCTTGCCTACCATACGGGAATCTTCCCGGCGCGTTGGAAGTTTGCGAACGTTCAGCCAACACCCATGAAGGGTGAACCAAACAACCCTGCGAATTATCGGTCAATTGCGATATGCTCCGCTCTCTCCAAGGTTATGGAGAACAATGATTAATCACCATCTTGTGCGGTATTTAAAGTCTAATGACCTTCTTAGCGACCAACAGTATGGGTTCCGCAGAAATCGCTCTACGGGCGACCTCATGCACTTCTGTCGGAACGTTGAAATCGCTCAATCCACCAGTTTGGTGAAAGTAAGGTTGTGGCTCTGAATATCTCTAAGGCATTTGATGGGGTCTGGCATGGTGCACTACTATCAAAGTTTGTCGCATTTGGTGTCGGTAATGGCAATGTCGGAGGCCACCGTAACGCAGACGTTAGCATGTCCGCTTATGACGCTGAACGCCTGCGTCCAAATCCTGGCGAGACCATCAGAAAAAATTTTCAGCGGTGGTTTTCCCCTCCTAATGCTGGCAACATTTGTGAGGTACTATGCCATGTAAAACTTCTCTCCAAAGAGGTGTTGCACTGCGGCACGCCGTTCGGACTCGGCTATAAAAGGGAGGCCCCTTATCATTGGAGCTTAAACTTGAATCGGACTGCACTCATTGATATGTGAGAAGTTTGCCCCTGTTCCTTAGTGGAATGTTTATGGACAAAATTTGCATTTGCAATGGCTTCGTTTGATTTATTTCGAGTTTTTTCAGAGATCGCACTATTCGGGTCGTTATAGATGGGTTCTCATCCAATGAGCATAAATTGACCGCTGGTGTAACCCAAGGCTCTGTTCTTTATCTTTCTCCTTCTCTTTTTCTTAGTTTCATCAACCATCTGTTGAGTAAAATATCGAATCCGATCAACTCATTTGCGGATGAGAGTAATGTCTGTCATTCGACCATAAGCTGAGTCTTCGAGAGATTGAGGACAAGAGGCAGGTTAAGGATGGTTGACACTCTGCCAGGATTTGCTGGCCATTTTTGAGTGGGGTCGAATGATGGTTTTAATACACGGAAGACTCAATGCTGCTTGTTGTCACACAAACGATTCGCTGACCCATTACGATAATCTTTCTCTATTAACGTTATAGATGTTAAGCAATCTGAAGTTCTTCATGTTCTGGTCATGAAAATACAAAGTGATTTCCGTTGGGCTAAATATGGTTTTGAAGTGTCGAAAGAAGCATTCAAGTGTTTAGGCTTCCTTAAACGGTGTTAGAATTAATTCACTCCGTCTTAACTTCTTAACATCTACACCACTTTCATAAGGCCGAAAATGGAGTACAACTCGCATGTATGGGCTGGAGTTTAAAAATTCATCTTTGGAATTACTTGACCATGTACAGAGGACAGCGATTGTGTTGATTGGGGAAAGTAGGGTATCGGACTCTATTGCCCCCCTTGAACATCGTCGCAATGTGGGTGGTTTGGATCTGTTCTATCGGTACTTTCATGGTGTGTGTGTTCATCTGATATTTGTCTTCTTATACCTGATGTAATGTCTGGGACATGAAAATACAAAGTGATATCCGTTGGGCTAAACATGTATTTGAAGTGTCGAAAGAAGCGTTCAAGTGTTTAGGCTTCCTTAAACGGTGTAAAAATTATTTCACTCCGTCTGATCTTCTTTACATCTACACGACTTGCATAAGGCCGAAAATGATGTACAACTCACATGTATGGGCTGGAGTTTAAAAATTCATCTTTGGAACTACTTGACCTACTTGACCTACTACTTGGAATCGACTTCCGGCTAATGTTTTTCCCACCCAATGTGACTATGCAGAGGAGAGCGATGGCGTTGATTGGGGACAGTAGGTTATCCAACACTATTGCCCCCCCTTGAACATCGTAGCAATGTGGGTTGTTTAGCGCTGTTCTATCGGTACTTTCATGGTTTGTTTTCGTCTGATATTCGTCTTCTTATTCCTGATGTGAGGATGTTTGTCAAAGATACTAGACATTCCAGAAACTCACAGCCCTTTGTAATTGATTGGCCAGCGAACCGCACAATGCATTATAGGGAGAATTCTTATTTTGTCCGAACCATTCGTATGTGGAATCGACTTCCGGTTAATGTTTTTCCCACCCACTTTGACATCCAGAGATTTAAGACAAATGTCAATAAACATTACAAATTTCTACACTATAAGGCACCGCACCTCAAAAAATGGTTTGCCATACCAGAGAAACTATTATGCGATTGTGCATAAGCTATCAGCAGCCAACAATTGTCACCAGGGTGAACTACACAAAACACTTGAGCAATGAAACCTCACCAAAAATACAAAAACTTTTGAACTTCATTTAGTGAAGAACACACTCAAGTGACATGAGCAATGGTGGTGGGTTCATCGTAAGCCACAAGGTTTGCATTTAAATATCAATATTTACGCCAATGGCACGTGATGAGGATATTTGAATGAACTGAAGATGTTTGAGACATGAAATAATGTCAACAATATACAATTGTTCCAATTATTGCTTAATTGCAAAACTTTGAAACTATTGATTTTTGTTTTCCGTTACGGATGTGTTAATCTTTCCAAATGTACAATATTTGAATATTGTTTTTGGATAGAGAGAGAGAGAGGGGGAAATGAGGCAAACAATAAAAGTTTGGAGGAAAAAAAAAACTTCATTTGAATTGTTTATTCATACCCTACAAAAAAATTGCAATAGCCATAGGGTACTGTGCTTATTTGCTCGCATTTTAAATATACAGCCTTGACTTGTTTCTGTTTCGGTTTTTTGTTTTTATTTGCGTGTTTCGACTCACAGCAAGTGTACGGGAACATGCAAAAATTAGTTCAATTTTGAAAAGAAAAAGTTTTATGTAATTTTACTTTTTTTTTTGCCATAACTATTTGCTGGAAGTGGAAGGCAAAATATTTCCATTAGCCACAACTGAATCAGTTAATGGATTTTGTAGCGGTTATTTTTTTTAAAGGTTGCTTTTGGCTATCTTGCTCTGATATCAACCACATGTCTGTGTTATTTCGAATAGTGAAAAAATGCTCAAACCAATTAATTTGCTAATGATCGATGGTTTCACGCTTTAATGCTGTCATCGCTGTTATCTTTGTAAATGAGATTGGTTTTTTTTATTTTAAATACATTTAAATTTATCATTTCTTTTGTTTCTTCCTAAAGATATGTATGATCGCATTTTTTTTTTCTTCAATCATTAATTTTTGATTTACATGCGTATAAAATTAAGAGGGAAACTTAAAGAAATTAGTTATGCTTTTAAATAGTGGAAGGTTTTTTGTTGTGTAAATTCCATTTGGAAATAAATGCAAAAAAAAAAAAAATTATTGGAAAGTATTAACCATATGGGCTCTAAAGAGATCTGCAATACCAAAAATATGTATAACAAAACAAGTAAAAGCGTGCTAAGTTCGGCCGGACCGAATCTTAATATCCTCCACCATGGATCGCATTTGTCGAGTTCTTTTCCCGGCATCTCTTCTTAGGCAAAACAGGATATAAGAAAAGATTTGCTCTTCTATTAGAGCGATATCAAGATATGGTCCGGTTTGGACCACAATTAAATTATATGTAGGAGATCTGTGTAAAATGTCAGCCAATTCGAATAAGAATTGCGTGCTTTGGGGGCTCAAGAAGTAAAATAGAGAGATCGATTTATATGGGAGCTGTATCAGGCTATAGACCGATTCAGACCATAATAAACACGTATGTTGATGGTCATCAGAGGATCCGTCGTACAAAATTTCAGGCAAATCGGATAATAATTGCGACACCTAGAGGCTCAAGAAGTCAAGACCCAAGATCGGTTTATATGGCAGCTATATCAGGTCATGAACCGATTTGAACCTTATTTGGCACATTTGTTGGATATCATAACAAATTTCATCCAAATCGGATAAGAATTGAGCATTCTAGAGGCTCAAGAAGTCAAGACCCAATATCGGTTTATATGGCAGCTATATAAGGTTATGGACAGATTTGAACTATACTTGGCTCATTTGTTGAAAGTCATAATAAAGTACGTCTTGTAAAATTTCATTCCAATAGAATATGAATTGCGCATTCCAGAGGCTCAAGAAGTCAAGACCCAACATCGGTTTAAATGGCAGCTGTGTCAAAACATGGACCGATATGGCCCATTTACAATACCAACCGACCTACACTAATAAGAAGTATTTGTGCAAAATTTCAAGCGGCTAGCTTTACTCCTTCGGAAGTTAGCGTGCTTTCGACAGACAGACGGACGGACGGACAGAGATTTGTTTAAATTTGCAAAGACTTTAGAAGAGAAAATCGGGCGATACAAATATGTATATGGGACCTATATCTATATCTGAACCGATTTCTACCAAATATACAAGTGATATCAAGAGTCATAGGAGAAACCCTCGCGGAAAGTTTCGTGAGAATCGGTTGAGAAATGTCGTAATTATTGCAATATTAATCAAATCGAACGAACATACATATGTGAGCTATATCTAAATCTGACCCTATTGCTTCCAATTTCATTAAGTTTCATCTCTAGTCCAAAAGAGATACCCCTACCAAATTTGAAGACGATCAGATGAAAATTGTGATCTATACTTTGTCAGACCGACGGACATAGCTAAATTAAATGAGGAAGTGATTCTGAGTCGATCCGTATACTCGTACTTAGCTATAGGTCTAGATCTCTTCCTTCTGTATATAGGTACTAGCTGGACAGGGCCCACTCCGCTGCGCCTTCATTCACTCTCTTATTTTATCTCAGCCCTACACTGACACGGCCAGGAAAAAAGTCCTGTTTAGGGGTACTGGTAGGGCCTTTCAGGTATTTCGCCCCAATGTGGATATAATAGTGGTGCTCTGCTCCCAAATTTCTTTCATTTTAGCCATATATTGCCATGGTCGGTAAATAGGTCCGGTATGGATGTTGTTTTTTGGGGTGTGGTGCTCTAGCCTTAAATAGCTTTCATTTGAAACAAATATTGTCATTATTGATTAAAATTTTCGGAGGCCACCGTAGCATGTCCGCCTATGACGCTGAACGCCTGTATTCGAATCCTGGCGAGACCATCAGAAAATATTTTCAGCGATGGTTTTCCTCTCCTAATGCTGGCAACATTTGTGAGGTAATATGCCATGGAAAACTTCTCCCAACAGGGGTGTCGCACTGCGGCACGCCGTTCGGACTCGGCTTTAAAAAGGAGGCCCCTTATCATTGAGCTTAAACTTAAATCGCCCTGTGCCCCGTAGGTACCAACTTCTTATAACTGATATATACTCAACTTCCAAACACCTTTCATTTGATATCCACATTGTCCCAATTGGTATATATGGCCAGTTGAGACATTTTGGGGAGTGGGGATGCCCCTTTCACACCAAGGAATACATTTTTGTGTCAGATTTCTACTCTACTTTTAGATACCTTTCACTTGATACCCATATTGCCCAAAGCGGTGAAAAAGCCCTGTTGGGGGTTTTTTTGGGGGTAGGGGACCCCCCCCCCCACTTCAAAGGGTGAAATTTGTATGCCAAGTTCGTACTTTACTCTTAAATACCTGTCTTTTGATACCCAAATTGTCCCAATCGGTAAACATGTCCGTGCCGGGGGGTTTTGGGGAATGGGGACGCCCCTCAGACTCCAAGGATTAATATTTTATTTCAGATTCGTATTTTGTTTATAAATACCTTTCATTTGATACCCATATTGCCGAAAGCGGTGAAAGAGTCCTATAGGGGGGTTTTTTAACACATTGGACGACATTTGTATACCAAGTTCGTACTCTACTCTAAAATACCTTTCATTTGATACCCATATCGTCCCAATCGATAAACATGTTCGTCCGTGTGGGTTTTGGGATGGGGCGTCCTCCCAGGTTATTTGTGTTTTTGCGATACCATAAGGTGGCATACAAAGTTTCGCTTAAATTGGTGCACCCATCTTCGAGATCTGGCGTTTTTGAAAATTGTGGTATGGGGGAGAGTACCCCCTTGTGGCGAGCTGGGAAAGGCTTCGAACAAATCCTGAGCGGAATTCTGCAGCTTATTGGAGGGCACATATGAGGCCACTAGGCTAAGGAAGATCCTATTCTCGAGATCTATTACAGTGGGATATATTCAGTAGTCAGAGAATGTACTGACAATGTCTAGTGAGAAAACACCAGAACTACTCGTTGATACATATTTCTCGGGAATCTCTCCAAAGGACAAAGTGGCGCCAGAAAAGTTAGTCACTGTTACGCATTCGTCGGAGGTTATTGAAGAAATTGTGGCTTCGTCGAAAATCTTTGGGGCGATAAAAAGTTTCGACTCCTTTAAGTCGCCAGGCCCTGATGATGTACCAGCGGTTGAATTACAAGCTTTGTCAGACAGACTGGTTCCTTGGGTTAGGGAGATATAATCTGTTTGTATCAGCATGTCCTATATACCTGTGGATGGAGAGACACAGAGGCCATTTTCATTCCAGAAGTAGGAAAATCCTACCACAAAAAGGCGAAAGATTTTCGTCCTATAGTCTGTCATTCTAGAGAGGTTAGTAGAAACATATCTTAGAGCAAAGTTACCTGTATATCACCTGTCTCGGCAACAGCATGCATATAGTAAGGGAAAGTCCACTGAAACAGCCCTTCATGACCTAGTCTCCTACATAGAGGGTTCTCTCGTTGTCAAGAAATACACAATGGTAGCATTTCTTGACGTTGAAGGTGCTTTCAATAATGCAAGACCGACGTCAATTATGAAGGAGCTGGAGTTTCTGGCCATCAACTCTTCCGTAAGAAAATTTATTAATATCTTGCTTACTGAAAAGAATATCTTAAAAGATGGGTCAGAGGAACTCCTAAAGGAGGTTTACCGTGTTCTCTACTTTGGAATATACTTATTGTCTCTGCAAGAAAAGGGTGTAAAAGTGGTTGCGTATGCTGAATGTCAATACTTCTGGAATATGGCCATTAACTTTATATTATTGTCTCTGGAAGAAAAGGGTGTAAAAGTGGTTGCGTATGCTGAATTACGTGGCAATTGCGATTAGGAGAAAGTTTCCCAGCATTCTAAGATGTATACTTCAGGAAGCTCTATGTGCAACAGCCAAGTGGGCTACCGGAAGTGGCCTATGTGTAAATCCGTGCAAGACAGCAGTAGTTCTTTTCAACAGTATATTCAAGTTACCTACAGTGGCACCTGTCTCCTTGGGTGAAAATCTTCCATTTAATGAAAGCGCAAAATACCTGGATGTTGGGCTATACAGGAAATTGAACTTCAAATCTAACATTTTGAAAAGAGCAAGAAAGACGACTCTTGCCCTATACACCTGCAAGAGAACTATTGAGAAAAATTGTGGGGTTTAAACAGCGTGTCATGCACTGGGTGTAGTTGTCAGATCTATAATGCTATATGGTGTTTTGGTCTGGTGGACGGCGCTCAAAAATTCCACCTACTGTTCAATACTCAACCAGATCCAAAGGATGTATTGTTTGCTCATCACAGCCGCACTGAGGATGACACCATCTGATTCTCTGAATTTAATGTTTCACCTAATGCCTTTGGACATCATGGCTAGACAAATTGCTGCGCTCTCTGCTGTGATGCTAAGGGAGCTTCCCCTTGGTCATGCAGCGCCTACGGACACTGTGTTATCCTTGTTACAATGTCCAATGTTCCAGGCAGTGCGGATTACACCCTAGCTGAGCCGCTTTTTGATAAAAAGTACTATACCACTATTCCTGCTAGAACCTAGTGGAACTACGATATCCCTGGTAATAGAAGTTACATAGACTTCTATATGGAAGATTCTAAATTAGACGGCCAGGTGGTCTTTGGGATGTACTCGGAAGAACATGGACTGAATATCGAGAAGGTTGTCCGAACACTGCAGTGTGTAGCAAGCTGAGATGCTTGCAGTTAAATAAGTATTGGGGAATGGCTAAGATGTAATGTCCTAATTGCGATTGACGTAAATATCTTCTTAGACAGCCAGGCAGCATTAAATCCTTGGGAAATGTATTTCTGAATTCAAGAACTGCCCCCGACTCTCACAGATCTTTCAAGGAGATGACTAAACACAAACACATATTCTGGGGGACGGGCCTCAAAGATATCCCAGGGAATTGTATTGGGTTGCCCAAAAAGTAATTGCTGATTTTTTAAAATATGCAAATGCATTTTTAATAAAACTTAGAATGAACTTTAATCAAATATACTTTTTTTACACTTTTTTTCTAAAGCAAGCTAAAAGTAACAGCTGATAACTGACAGAAGAAAGAATGCAATTACAGAGTCACTAGCTGTGAAGAAATTTGTCAACGCCGACTATATGAAAAATCCGCAATTACTTTTTGGGCAACCCAATAGTTTTTCGGTATATATTCTTCTCCCCTTCTTTATATCGATACCCCTCCTTCATCGGAGGCCTTGCTTTAGGGTTGCCCTATATGCCGAATTTTTGATTTCAGTAGCTTTTAGACACTCCTGGTCGTACCTTGGATTCTTTGTTTTTGACTTTGGGTACCCAAGTACGGATGTTGGGGCTCTTTGCATAGAGTGGGCTATGGTTTGCCATTACACTGCCATACTGTCGGTACAAGATGTGCTTCTTTCAAACAATTGGGTCGGCCGAGTGGAATGTGCCGTTGTGTCAATGTGGTATTTGCAGCTTTCCTACGTCCATCTTCCATATAGCTTCAGATCGTTCGTTTCTCGCTTTGCTGCCACAAGGTCATGATCTGAATAGATGTTCGCCCCACTTGGATTGATCATCCATCAACCTCATACATGTTGGTTGAGTGCCTTCCATTTATCGCAACATGATCTATTTGTTTTGATCGGGTGGCAGCCAGATGGTCATATGAAACCTGTGATACTAAAATCTGGTGCAACTTTCTACTACGTTTTTTACCGCGGCTAAGTCTATTCCATTAATGGAAGTTTCCTCGTGTAGGCAAAATTTTCCGACTATTGAACCAAAGATATTCCAATCTTCCAGAACGAGATGGGCGGGGCAGCGTTAGGCGCTCGTAAAACATATCCTTGGTCTGTTCGTCCTGGTCCTCCGTTGGGGCAAGGGCACAATAAAAGCTGTTGTTAGAGATTTGATCTTTTTGCGGATAGTGGCTAGCCTCTCGCCACCCGCATAAACCTGGAGACAAAGTGTTGTGAAAAATTTTGGCAAGATTGGTCAATAAATGCGCTTGCAGTGGCTCTAGAAGTGAAAATCAGACGATATACATACATGGCAGCTATATCTAAATCTGAACCGATTTCTATGAAATTAACCAGCGAGGTCGAGAGTCAAGAGAAAATCTTTTCTGCCAAATTTGGAGGGAATCGGTTAACAAATGACCACATTATTGCATATTACCCAAATTCTGACCAAAAATATGAATGGGAGCTATATCTGAATCTGAACTGATTTCGATTAAACATCTTAGATATTGTGACAATCGTCGACGAAAGAGTTGTGCAAAATTTTGGCAAGATTGGTCAATAAATGCGCTTGTAGTGGCTTTAGTAGTGAAAATCGGGTGATATACATATATGGTAGATGTATCTTAGTCTGATCCGATTTCTATGAAATTCACCAGTAATATTAAGAGTCATAAGAAAATCCCTCCTGTCAAAGCGTTGTGCAAAATTTTGGTACGATTGGTCAATAAATGCGCTTGCAGTGGCTCTAGAAGTGAACATCGGGTGATATGCATATATAGCAGCTATATTTAAATCTGAACCGATTTCTATGAAATTCACCAGCATTTTGGAGAGTCAAGAAAAAATCCTTCTTGCCAAATTTCGATAGAATTGGTTATCAAATGTCGACATTATTGCAATATTAGTTCAAATCGGACGAACATATCCAAGCTATATCCAAATCTGAGCCGATTTTTCCAATTTTAATAGGCTTCGTCTCTAGGCCAAAAAACATTGCTGTACCGAATTTTAAGGCAATCGGACGAAAATTGCAACCTATACATTGTACGCAAATTAAGATAGACAGACGGACGGACAGAGAGACAAACAGAAGGGCATATCTAAATCGAATCAGAAAGTGATTGTAAGTCCATCGGTATACTTATCAATGTGTCTAGCTCTTTTCCTTCTGGGTGTTGCAAACAATACCCTGTGGTACAGAGTATTATAAATTTGTGCATTTGTTGGCAACTCTACGAAGAAAAGCTAGACCCATTGATAAGTATACCAATCAGCTTATATCGAAGCTGTAAAAGCTACAATTTTCGTCCGATCTTTACAAATTTTGGCACAATGTGTTTTATTCGATGTTCCCGTAGGTGTACAATATGTCATAAAAATCGGTCCAGACTTAGATATAGCTCCCATATAAGCCGATCCCCCGATTTGATTTCTTCAGCCCCTAGAAGCCTGCATTCTTGTCTGATTTGGCTGAAATGTGATACTTACTTTGATGTAGCCCCCATGAAAATCAATTATCCGATTTTATTTATTAAGAGCCTAGAATCGTCAAGCATTTCCCGGTGTGATTTTTTCAAACTAATGTAGATATAAGCTGACTTAATATGTGTAAATTTTAATAAAATCCATGGTGATGGGTACCCAAGGTTTGATCCTACCGACTTGAACAGGGTTTTATTCCCTGCACCATAGGATAGCGGTACACAATTTTCGTCATTATGTTTGAACCACATCGAAGTATTGGTCTAAGACTCCACAATGTCTATATATTCTTAGTCGTCATGACATTTTTAGTCGATCTTGCTATGTCTGATCGTCGGTCTGTCTGTCTTTTGAAAACACGGAAAATTTCGAAGGACTAAAGCTTGGCTCTTGAAATTTTGCAAAGATAGGTTTTGATTATAAACGGTCGGTCCGTTATATTATATAACTCCTATATAAACCGATTTCCCTTTTATACTTCTTCAGTCTCTAGAGAGTGCAATTCGTATCCGATTTTGTTGACATTTTTTATTATGACGTTCGACAGGTGTGCCAAGTATGGTTCGAATAGGTCGTAAACCTAATATACCAATTCTTAAATGATTTCGCGGAAATTTTGCACAATGACTTCTACTATGGTCTCCAAATATGCTCTGAATCGATTCATAACCTGAGGTAGTTCCAATAGCATAGCAATGTTTATAAATTATCCTTTGTTTGCTCTTAAAGATATATCGGGCAGAGAACTTGACAAACGGAATCCATGGTAGGGGGTACTTAGCACGCTTTTATATGTTATTGTTAAACTTGTTGCACTAGCCATGCCGTTTAGTCCAACCACCCTCCAAAAGCTCTTTTTTCTTAAATTATTTTTTTTACAATTTATTTTGAAAGGGAAAGTACACATTTATTTATATATGAGTATAAAAACAAATTTTACAATATTTTTTTTTTGTTTGACAAATAATCGATTCAAAATATGCTGCTTCAATATCTTGTTGAGGAAAAGTGAATGTTTTGCCGTTGGTTTGTTTGTAGATATTCAGCGGAGTAAAAGAAATATATTTTTACATTGCCCAACGTCATGTTTGGCTTTCGATACATACACTTACTTTTGTTCCTTTAGCATATTTGTGAAAAAAAAATCAAAACAACATATAATAAATTTTAAAGATAATTGCATAGTGTTGTGTTTATCTAGTTTTTTTTGCTTTATTGTATTGTAGTTGCAGGGATTTATAAATTGTAGTAATTGTTGGCCATAAACATGATGGCCAGTGAATGCCTTGGACTACAAAAGACAATGATATAGTTTAATTTGTGTGGGAAAACAATAAGACCCATGCTGAGCATTTAGAGCATTAAAGCAAACAAATGTTTCCATGGACTAGAAAAAACATAATTTTATTTCGAATGTATATTTTAATGCATGCATATGCAGATGAAAATCGTTTTGTATGCCAATAAAATGAAAGGATAATTTTTGTGTTTGGCAAACAAAAAAAAAAAAATAAATTTTAGCGAAATTCGGTAATAAATGAGCCTTAAATCAGCCGATTAGTCTATGGGGCTACCTTGAGATATAGTCTGATATAGTCCATCTTTGAACTTTAACTTTCTTTAATAAAACAAGTAAGGAATTTCAAAAGTCGGGTGATGCTGATATATACTAGTTGATCCCGGTCCGCTACGCTGCGCCTTCTTTCATTCTCCTATTTTATGTGAGCCTTATACTGGCACGGTGAGGAAATAATAGTACAGCCTTTCAGATATTTCGCCCCCAAATGTGGATATCAAATTCGTGCTCTACTTCCAAATACCTTTCACTTGAGTCTTATATTGCTATGGTCGGAAAATATGTCCGGTATGGGGGTATTTTTAAGGTGCGCCGAACCGTCATATATCAAGTTGTCATATTGTCATAATATATCCTATTGGCGGGATTTGGAGGCGGAGCGGCCCACCTAGATGTGGGATATCTATATATACCAAGGGTCATTGCGCTTGCAAGTAATTGGAAATCGGGCG
>NC_081554.1:47063760-47098760 GCF_963082655.1 Stomoxys calcitrans | reverse complement strand
CTCTCGCTCCATATGGCTAAGTCTGCACCGTTAAAAGACCCGCACGCATTATTCATGTACACACATACACATGCAAACTTGCCTCACCTAAAAACCAAATGCAATAACAACTTCTTAACACTTCGCTTGCGGTAATTTAATAAGGCATTGTTGTTTTAATTAAGGCAATTGCTGAAAGGTTTTAAGACACCATCGATTGCAGCAGCAACCATAGAAAAATTCCAAGAAAACAATGTAAGGTTTGATACAAAGCGGACATGACAATGTCAACTTATGTCATTAAACCTATCGTTAGAAAAGCTCAAAAATCAAACGATGATTGGTATTATAACAGCTTGGTTGGATTAAGGCAATATGAGATATTGACCACCTTCCGTATGTATCGCATTAAATTGATACCAAAGAAGAGAATTACAAAACCACAAAATTTTTTCTGTCTTTAGGGATTACGATAATTTGCCAACGCCTTAAGGTAGATTAGACTTGAAAAGGAATTTTTGGGGTAGTTTTTTTGACGAAAGACACATAATGGCTAAAAAAAGAAACTGAAACAAAATCGCCCACATTTAAATATAACCTACTCCTACAGTATGAGCAATATACCATTATAGATAGAATATTACAATAGATGGCCGGTGTGCTTCGTTACATCTTAAGGTGGCCTTATTAAACTATTATTAAGTCGGTGCTCAGTATTAAGACATTCATGGCCATGAAAGCTTCTTAAATCTGTATTCCTTAATTTGTTTTGTTGTATTTGTCTTATCAGTTTTATATCTGATACAATAATTTTAAAGACCCACAGGGGATCTGACGTTTCTGAAAATTAGGGTAAGGGGCAGGGTCTGCCGTTCGTTTTCTAATCTCAAATACCTTTCATTTGAGCCACATATTGGCATGGTCGAAAAATTGTTTCCCTTTGGGAGTGTTTTGGGAAAGGGATGATGCCCTACATTTCGATATCAAATTCGTATTCTACTCCCAAATACCTTTATTTGAGCCCCATATTGCGATAGTCACTAAAAACTTGCTGTTTGTGGGGTATTTTGGGAAAGGGGTAGACCCCCAGAAAATTGGTCCCGACAATGGATATTAATTCTTGCTCTACCCCCCAATACCATTCATTTAAGCCCCACATTGTCATGGTCGGTAAATATGCCCGATTTAAGGGTGTTTTGAGGAATTTGGAGGTTCCCCAAATTCTAAGCCCTGAAAATATTGGGTTGCCCAAAAAGTAATTGCGGATTTTTCATATAGTCGGAGTTGACAAATTTTTCACAGCTTGTCACTCTGTAATTGCATTCTTTCTTCTGTCAGTTATCAGCTGTTACTTTTAGCTTGCTTTAGAAAAAAAATGTAAAAAAAGTATATTTGATTAAAGTTCACTCTAAGTTTTATTAAAAATGCATTTACTTTCTTTAAAAAAATCCGCAATTACTTTTTGGGCAACCCAATATATCAGCAACGTGCTCCATTCTCATATCTTCTTCTTATATATAAAAATCAATTTGTGTTTGTTTGTAGGTTTGTTTGTTTGTTTGTATGTTTGTGTGTTCCTTATAGACACAGAAACGGCTGAACCGATTTTCTTGAAATTTTCACAGATGGTGCATAATGACTCCGAGGTGAAAATAGGGTACTAAATTTTTTGATATTTGAAGGGGGGCGGACCCTCCCCCTTACCCTAATTTTCAGAAACGCCAGATCTCGGAGATGGGTGGTGCGATTTAATGCGAAATTTTGTGTGCTTTCATATAGTCCCCTAAACATAAAAATTTGGTATGCAAATTTCGGATGGGGTACCTAGGGGGGCTGCCCCACCCTTAAATCTACCAAACATATATTTAGACCAATCACGACAATATGGGACTCAAATGAAAGGTATTTAGGATAAGAAAATGTATCTGATATCCATTTGTCGAACCAAGTGCTAGGGGGACCACCCTAACCCCCAAAACACCCCTAAATCAGACATATTTCCCGACCATGGCAATATGGGAGTCAAATGAAAGGTATTTCCGAGTAGAATACGAATCTGATATCCAAATGCGGGACCACGTTTCTGGGCGTCCACCCCTTCCCCAAAACACCCCCCCAACAGGACTTATTTACTGACCATGGGAATATGGGGCTTAAATAAAAGGTATTTGAGTGTAGAATTAGAATCTGCTATCCAAATATGAGACCAAGTGTTTGGGGGGCCGCCTCTCCCCTAAAACCTCCCCCAAAGGGGACAAATTTACGACCATAGCCATATGGGGCTCAAATGAAAGGTCTTTGGGAGTGAGCACAAATCTGATCTCAATATTCGGAAAAGTGTTTATAGGGCCACCCCACCCCCACAACACCCCTAAATCGTACATATTTACCGATCATGGCAATATGGGACTCAAATGAAAGGTATTTGCGAGTAGAATACGAATCTGATATCCAAATGTGGGACCACGTTTCTGGGGGGTTAACCCCTTCCCCAAAACACCCCCCAAACAGGACTTATTTACTGACCATGGGATTATGGGGCTTAAATAAAAGGTATTTGAATGTAGAACACGAATCTGATGTCCAAATATGGGACCAAGTGTTTGGGGGGCCGCCTCTCCCCAAAAACATGCCCCAAAGGGAACAAATTTACGACCATAGCCATATGGGGCTCAAATTAAAGGTCTTTGGAAGTAAAGCACGAATCTAATATCAATATTTGGGAAAAGTGTCTATTGGGCCACCCCACCCCCACAATACCACCCAAATAGTAAGTATATGCTGACTTTTGCAATATGAGGCTCAAATACGAGGGTTTTTAGAGTGGAACACGAATCCGATATATACTTTCAAGGGCAACTCACTGAGTGGCCGCCCATCCCCCAAAACACTCCCCAAGCCGGTCACGTTTGCCGACTATGGAAATATGGGGCTCAAATTAAAGGTATTTGGGAGTAGGCCACGTATCTGATATCAAAATTAGGGACCAACTGTTTAGGGGACGTCCCGCCACCGTACCAATACCCAAATAGGACGTATTTGCTCACTAAGACAATTTGGGTCGTAAAGAAAGTGGAAATAAATATTTATAGTTTTTAGGGCCAATACCCCAAATGCAATAAGGAGTTTAAATGAGATTTAAAAACGAATTTGATATCCAATTTTGAGGCCAATGGAAATATGGGACTCAAATAAATGATATATAGATATATGAGAATAGAGCACGTTGCTGATATATTTTCCGGTCTTAGTGTTTGGGGGACCACCCCACTCCCCAAAACATCCCTTAATCGGGCATATTTACCCACCATGTCAATGTGGAGCTTAAATGAAAGGTATTGGGTGGTAGAGCAAGAATTGATACCCACTTTCGGGACCGATTTTCTGGGGGTCTACCCCTTTCCCAAAATACCCCACAAACAGCAATTTTTTAATGACCATCCCAATATGGGATTCAAATAAAGCTATTTGAGAGTAGAATACGAATTTGATAACCAAATTTAGGACCATGTATTTAGGGCATCACCCCTTCCCCAAAACACCCTCCAAAGGGTAAAAATTATTCCACCATGCCAATATGTGGCTCAAATGAAAGATATTTGAGATTAGAAAACAAATTTGACAACCAATTTTGGGGTCATGTGTTTGGGGAATGCCTCATCCTGTAAACTCCTCTTAAGCCAATGGCAATATGGTGTTTAAATAAATGGTATTTGAGAGAAGAGCACGATGCTAATATTTTTTCAGAGCCAGGTGTCTGGGGAACCACCTCAACCCCGAAAACACCCCTAAATCAGACATCATGAGAATATCAGGCTGAAATAAAGTATTTTAGGAATGGAGTACATCATACATCCAAACTTAAATTCGTAGACCAATAAAGAGGATATGGGATTCAGATAAAGGCACTTATATTGTTAAACTGTTAGTCAAGCATTGTATTTCACTAAAAGCTCTTTAATTGTCGAAAATAAATATTCCAAGGAAACTTTTGTTCCATATAAAGTAAAAGAAGGCGCAGCGGAGCCGGCCTGGGTCAGCCAGCCATTTACATAAAGCAGGACTTTAATATTAGTATCAGCTACATTCACTCCACATGGAAGAGCATCTAAATGAGAACAACAGTATACATCTCTATTTCACTCCAGTTTGCACTGGGAATGTGTCAGAGAATGAACTTCCATTCCATATTTTTCTCTCACTGTCATCATAGAGATGCATGAAAAGTCGTATTATCTTTGCTGACAGGATAGTTTGTAAAAGAGTTTGTTCCTTGGCATTAAGTCGAAAGACAAGAAAAATCTACAAAAAAGCGTAGGTTCGTTTATTATCATATTGCGTAATACTGAAAATACGGACGAAATTGAATATATTATCAATCGTCAAATAATCCTTGCGAAAACCTGACTCAAACTCATTCATTATACTATTCTTCGAGATCCATTCAACCATACGATTCCGCAATAAACTGTTAAAAATCTTCCAAACTGATTCTATAAGTCCTCTATAGTTCGTAACCACATTTGGATGACCTTTCGTCAATAGGGATATTAGAATCGACTGCTTAAATGAGTTCGGAACAGATTCCGAAAGAAAAATTTTGTTGAAAGCCTTTGAAACCACTTTTTCTGAATTTTGAGGGAGCGTATTTGTAAAATTCGTAGGATATGCCATCCTGCCCAGGAGATTTTTTGGATTTGATGCTATTAAACACGGATTTGAGGCTCAATACGTAATACTCAAATGGAGAATCTAGAAATTCATCTATAAAAACTGGGATTTGAGGCTCTATACGTAATACTCGAATGGAGAATCTAGAAATGCATCTACAAAACTGGGCATGCACCAACTAATACTCATTGTGTTGTCTCTCTCAAGTAACATTGCTCCAAAGTGCGGAAAGAATTCATCATTGCTTAAGTTGCAATTGATTTTAAAAGAGCTGGATTTTAAAGAATTCGCCAAATTCCACCATTCCTTACTACACCTTACCTTATCTAAATTCTGTAAGTCAAGGTTGTACGACTGCAGCTTCTTCGCTTTACATAATGTCAAGTATTTCGTCCTGACAGCATAATAACCTAGTTTAGTGCATAGTCGAGCGAAAACAATAACACTTCCAATCAAACCATTTCGGTTTCGGAGTAAAAAAGGATTTACCTGTTATCCTCACCTGAGCCTGTCTAATCTTCATGCCTAGAGTACAAATTTTATACCTCTGCAGACATATTATCAAGAAGGCAGTGAGCGTCGATAAGTGTCCCTAGTCTATGGCGATACTCAGAAGCATATTTCATATTCCAATGAAGTTTATTTCCCTTAAGTCTAATTGTCCTTTAATTCTTAAATTGTTATTCCTAATTGGTGTAAGCACGTATGTCTGTAGCATATTCGAATCGTAAACTAAGCTATTGAAATAAGATAATGAAACATTATAAGACAACAATTAAGTTATAAAAGTGGAACCTTGAAGAAAACAAAATGCTAGTCACACAATAGGTACTGACACAAATAATGGCTAAAATTGTTTCCTTTCATTACGGGAATGTCCGTCCTTTCAGCAAAGTTTATTGGGATGTTGGCTTTGTGTACCACATAGGCCACAAAGGAGTCATCATCTCGTACATCATCTAACTGTGGCACTAAACACGTTTTTGGCTGGCGCTGAAGGCTATGCTGTAGATGTGGTCTCACTCACCAGACAATCCCAGACGACAAAAAAAAAAATAAAAGTAAACAAGACAGCTGAAGAAGCTCAACATCAAACCACACCACACAACGGGGTAGATGTACTACAACCACACTATCCAGCCAACCAACCAACCAGCCAGTCAACCAGCCAGGCTTCCAGCCACATAAAATAGCAATAACACGATTTTTATTTTGGTGTGGCAAAGACCTTGACTCAAGTTCACATATGTCGTTATCTTGTCGTCAGTGTTGTCTGCATCTACAGCAGTGCTTTTAAATGATCAATGTTGTACGAATATTGGGAAGAGGAGAAATGTTTGCGGCTATCCAAGCTGCGGCAACACTAGAAAGTTCAAAAAGGTTGCGCAATTCAGTTTTTTTTTTTGTCTGTACAACAGGTGGTTGACATTTAAGTGTCCCTTAATAAAGATTGCACCCAGCTTGATGTTATTATTTTTTTTATATGAATATTTAAATTAGATACTAATCATTATACCCTCCACCATAAGATGGGGGGTATACTAATTTCGTCATTCTGTTTGTAACTACTCGAAATATTCGTCTGAGACCCCATAAAGTATATATATTCTTGATCGTCGTGACATTTTATGTCGATCTAGCCATGTCCGTCCGTCTGTCCGTCCGTCCGTCCGTCCGTCCGTCCGTCCGTCCGTCCGTCTGTCTGTCGAAAGCACGCTAACTTCCGAAGGAGTAAAGCTAGCCGCTTGAAATTTTGCACAAATACTTCTTATTAGTGTAGGTCGGTTGGTATTGTAAATGGGCCATATCGGTCCATGTTTTGATATAGCTGCCATATAAACCGATCTTGGGTCTTGACTTCTTGAGCCTCTAGAGTGCGCAATTCTTATCCGATTGAAATGAAATTTTGCATGACGTGTTTTGCGATGATATCCAACAACTGTGCCAAGTATGGTTCAAATCGGTTCATAACCTGATATAGCTGCCATATAAACCGATCTTGGGTCTTGACTTCTTGAGCCTCTAGCGAGCGCAATTCTTATCCGATCAGATTGAAATTTTGCAGGACGTGTTTTGTTATGATATCCAACAACTGTGCTAAGTATGGTTCAAATCAGTTCATAACCTGATATAGCTGCCATATAAACCAATCTTGGGTCTTGACTTCTTGAGCCTCTAGAGTGCGCAATTCTTATACGATGGGAATGAAATTTTGCACGACGTGTTTTGTTATTATATTCAACAACTGTGCCAAGTATGGTTCAAATCGGCCCATAACCTGATATAGCTACCATATAAACCGATCTTGGGTCTTGACTTCTTGACCCTCTAGAGGGCGCAATTCTTATCCGATTGGAATGGAATTTCGCACGACGTGTTTTATTATGATACCCAACAACTGTGCCAAGTATGGTTCAAATCGGTCCATAACCTGATATAGCTACCATATAAACCGATCTTGGGTCTTGACTTCTTGAGCCTCTAGAGGGCACAATTCTTATCCGATTTGAATGAATTTTTGCACGAAGTATTTCGTTATGATATCCAACAACTGTGCCAAGTATGGTTTAAATCGGTTCATAAACTGATATAGCTGTCATATAAACAGATCTGTTGATTTGATTTCTTGAGCTTCTAGAGGGCGCAATTCCTATCCGATTTGGCTGAAATTTTGGATGACGTATTTTATTTTTACTTTCAACAACTGTGTGAAATAAGGTTCAAATCGGTTCATAACCTGATATAGCTGCCATATAAACCGATCTGGGATCTTGACTTCTTGACCCCTAGAGGTCGCAATTATTATCCGATATGCCTGAAATTTTGTACGATGGATCCTCTCATGACCATCAACAAACGTGTTTATTATGGTCTGAATCGGTCTATAGCCCGATACAGATCCCATATAAATCGTTCTCTCTATTTTACTTCGTGAGCCCCAATGGGCGCAATTCTTATACGAATTGGCTGAAATTTTACACAGGCCTCCAACATATAATTTAATTGTGGTCCGAACCGGACCATATCTTGATATCGTTTTAATAGCAGAGCAACTCTTTTCTTATATCCTTTTTTGCCTAAGAAGAGATGCCGGGAAAAGAACTCGACAAATGCGATCCATGGTGGAGGGTATATAAGATTCGGCCCGGCCGAACTTAGCACGCTTTTACTTGTTGTAAATTAAGATTGTTTTTAACTATGTGAACTTGAAAGAGTATTTTATTATGTTAATACAAAATACCCCCCTTGAATGCTTTGGGAATGTACAACAGATAGGCTTCCTGTAGCAACTGAGTAATGTTTAAATGTGAAAAATGTATCATATTACTACACATAGGTGGGAAGTTTCCACCCAAAAATATTTCAAATGTTGAAAAATGGTAGACCATTAGTTTGTTGTTGGCTATTAAAATATGAGAGTTATAGCTCCGGCAAGTTACAAGAAATGTTTCTATTTTTTTTTGAATTTATAATGAAAACATATAATTTCCAAACCACTAATGTTTTGAGCTTAGAAGTGTCCTATTTTCAGTAAATCGTGTTACTAATTGATAATGAATTTTCTTTTTCAAAATAGTAGCTTTTAACTAAATGTTAGTCGTAAAGTTGGTGAACATTTTTTATATGTTGGTTATTCTATTTAACTAACGGCGATTAATATCAAACTTCTTAAAATTGGTGAGGAGTTGTTTGGTCTTTGGCGGTGAGGTATTTTTAAAGTCAACACATCAAGATTTACAGCTCTGTAGTGTGTGGGGATCTCTGACTTTTCTTTTCCATTGCAAAAAAAAAAACTTCTATCATTTAGCTCGCCTCGAAAGAGAAATAAACGAAATTCTTAAAATTAAAATGATCTTCGTCCTAAAGCCTAGTACTGACTTTGACTTTTCGGCCGTACAACTGTCAAAGCGCATTGTAAACAAGTAAAAAGGCGTTAAGTTCGGCCGGGCCGAACTTTGGATACCCACCACCTTCACTGGATTTCATCAAAATCCAGTGAAAATTGCATACCTTATGTCTTATAGCGGTTATATCGAAATATGATCCGATTTGGACCAAATACTAATAAGTGCAAGTCATTGTTCAGCTATGTATAACAAAATATTGGTCTTTTTAGTAGCTATATCTAAAAATAAACCGATCTGAACTATATACAACATAGATGTCGAAAAGCCTAACATATGTCAATGTGTCAAATTTCAGTTAAATCGGATTATAAATGCGCCTTTTTTGGGGCCAAGGCGTTAAATCGAAATACCCATCTATTGTATTGGGTTGCCCAAAAAGTAATTGCGGATTTTTTAAAAGAAAGTAAATGCATTTTTAATAAAACTTAGAATGAACTTTAATCAAATAAACTTTTTTAACACTTTTTTCTTAAACCAAGCTAAAAATAACAGCTGATAACTGACAGAAGAAAGAATGCAATTACAGAGTCACAAGCCGTTGAAAAAATTTGTCAACGCCGACTATATGAAAAATCCGCAATTACTTTTTGGGCAACCCATATATGGCAGCTATATGTAAATCTTGATCGATCTAGACCAAATTGCAGAAATATGTGGAGGGGTTTAACTTAACTCTCTGTCCCAAATGTCAGCATCATCGGATAATAAATGCACCTTTTATGGGCCCAAAATATTAAATCGAGAGATCGATCTATATGGCAGCTATATCCAAATCTGGGACAACTTGAAGAGGGATTTCGAAGGGCCCAACACAGCTCACTGTCCCAAATTTCATCAAAATCGGATAATACATGTGGCTTTTGTGGGCCTAAGACCCTAAATCGGAGGATCGGTCTATATGGCAGCCATATTCATATCTGGACCGATCTGAGCCAAATTGACGAAGGATGTCGATGGGCCTTACACAATTCACTGTCCCAAATTTCAGCAAAATCGGATGATAAATGTGGCTTTTGTGGGCCTAAAACCCTAAATGAGAGGATCGGTCTATATGGCAGCTATATCGAAATGTGGGCCGATCTGAGCCAAATTGACGAAGGATGTCGAAGGCCTTGACACAACTTATTGTCCCAAATTTCAGCAAAATCGGTTAATAAATGTGGCTTTTATGGGACTAAGCCCCTAAATCGGAGGATCGGTCTATATGGGGGCTATATCAAGACATAGTTCGATATAGCCCATCTTCGAACTTAGCCTGCTTATGGACAAAAAAAGAATCTGTGCAAAATATCAGCTCAATATCTCTATTTTTAAAGACTGTAGCGTGATTTCAACAGACAGATGGACAGACGGACGGACATGTCTAGATCGTCTGAGATTTTTACGATGATCAAGAATATATATACTTTATAGGGTCGGAAATGGATATTTCGATGTGTTGCAAACGGAATGACAAAATGAATATACCCCCATCCTTCGGTGGTGGGTATAAAAATGGTGACGAAGAAAATGCAAACACAATCCGTAGGAGTGGTACTGAGTTCTATAAGCAAAATATTAGTGACATGTCGCAGCGTCAATATAGATTTCGCTTCAATTAATTGCCAATGTTACTCAATTCTCACGAATTGGGCACCAATAAACTCTGTTCTGTGTTCTGGCAAAGAATAGAGTTTGACGCATTTCGCAAGAATTGAATAGGCATTTCGCTGTGAACGAAGTCAGTACTGGGCTTAACAGACAAAAAAAAAAAATAGTGAAAATGAAAAATCGGCAGAGCCCGACCGGGATTCGAACCTAGGCGCGGCGAGAGCCGTTACCGTTGCCTGGTGTTCGAAGCCATCAATACAACTTCTAAAAGTTACACAGAATCATGTGTATGTCATGGGTGTAATTGTGTAGACAAAAAATCTGCCATTACTCAAACACATGCATTGGGAAAGGAACAGCTAGTAGACAGGGTTGGCGAGCGTGAGTAATGTGGTATTTATATCATAGAGGCGTTTTTGCAATAAATACGATGTATGTAGAACATACCAACGTACGGCCCTTGAAGCCTTCACACCTCATATGGCCGATGTGTTATTTTAACCAAATGACGAATCGCGTTCCCAAAGTGAATGGTGTGTATGGTGATCTCTAGCTTTCCTTTTCTTTTGCAAAAAAAAAACATATCCAATCATTGAGCTCGTCTCGAAAGAGAAACAAATGATCTTCGCCCAAACAGCAAAAAACCAATTGGATTTATCTGTCTGTAATGGTCATGTATTGGAGGCCACCGTAGCGCAGAGTTTAGCATGTCCGCCTATGACGATGAACGCCTGAGTTCGAATCCTGGCAAGACCATCAGAAAAAATTGTCAGCGGTGGTTTTCCCCTCCTAATGCTGGCGACATTTGTGAGGTACTATGCCATGTAAAATTTCTCTCCACAGAGGTGTCGCACTGCGGCTCGCGGTTCGGACTCGACTATAAAAAGGAGGCCCCTTATCATTGAGCTTAAACTTGAATCGGACTGCACTCATTGATATGTGAGAAGTTTGCCCCTGTTCCTTAGTGGAATGTTCATGGGCAAAATTTGCAATTTGCAATGGTCATGTATTATTGTACATCGTCAGATGCCCCTGGGACTTCGATACTATGGTGAAGTATTGGGTGAAAGTACTGGGAAAAAAATTTTGGCTGTTTGTATTGGATGGACACAAAAACAGCAGTTCCTATATTCAATGCCAATATGAATTGCAAACCCAAATGAGAGACGGTCCTTCTTCAATTCGGCTCAGATCGGTTCAGATTTGGATATAGCTATGACCGATCTCTCGATTTAGGGTTTTGGGCTCATAAAAGCCGCATATATCGTCCCATGTCGCCGAAATTTGGAACGGTGAGTTGTTTTAGGCCCCTCGACATATTTCTTTAATTTGGCCCAGATCGGTCCAGATTTGGATATAGCTGTCATATAGACCGATCACTCGACTTAAGGTCTTGGGCGCATTTATAGTCCGATGTCGCCGAAATTTGGGACAGTAAGTAGTTTTAGACTCTTCGACATCCCTCTTCAATTTAGCCCAGATCGGTTCAGATTTAGATATAGCTGCCATATAGATCGATCTCTCGATTAAAAGTCTTGGGGCCATAAAATGCGCATTTATAATCCGAGTTGGTTGAAATTTGGGACACTGATTTGTGTTAGGCCCTTCCACATCCTTCTTTAAATTGGCCCAGACCGGTTCAGATTCGAATATAGCTGTCATTAGACCGATCTCTCGATTTAAGGTCTTGGGCCCATATAAGGTGCATTTATTGTCCGCTTTTGGCAACATTTGAGACAGTGAGTTGTATAAGGCCCTTCGACATCCTTCTTCAATTCGGCTCAGATCAGTTCAGATTTGGATATAACTATAGATCGATCTCTCGATTTAAGGTTTTGGGCCCATAAAAGCCTCATTTATCGTCCGATGTCGCCGAGATTTTAGACAGTGAGTTGTGTTAGACTCTTTGACATCCCTCTTCAATTTGGGCCAGGTTGGTTCAGATGTGGATATAGCTGCCATATAGACCGATATCTCGATTTAAGGTTTTGGGGCCATAAAATGCGCATTTATAATCCGATTTCGCTGAAATTTGACACAGTGACTTATGCTAGGTTTTTTGACATCCCTGTCGCGTATGGTTCCGATCGGTCATATTTGGATACAGCTACTACAAAATTTAATAGACCACTTAATGTCCATGCCGAATTTAGTCCAAATCGGACCATATTTCGATACAGATGCTGTGGGGGGCATAAATTATGAATTTTTTAACGGATTATGACGAAAGGTGGTTAAAAAAAAACTACCAAAAAGACCAATATATTGTTCTACAAAATTTAGTAGACCACTCAATGTCCATGCCGAATTCGGTCCAAATCGGACCATATTTCGATATAGATGCTGTGGGGGGCATAAATTATGCATTTTTCATTGACTTACGAGGAAAGGTGGTTTACATATATACTCGAGGTGGTGGGTATCCAAAGTTCGGCCCGGCCAAACTTAACCCCTTTTTACTTGTTTTATTTCCTCGGGTTTAAGGGCGATATAAGCTTGGCTAGCGAAGTTCAAATCTTTGCGGCCTACCCCCATTTAATATCCAATCTTCCCACGGACACAGTGGCTACCTGCTAGCTAGTCTGTATGTTTATCGATCGGATATTCAGAACTGTCCTAGGGCCCTACATGACGCTGTTTACATCGCGCTAATCATCATTAAACAACGAAATCTGTTGTAATATTTTTTTTAGATTTTTATTCTTTTCAATAGCATAGCAAAAACTGAAGTAAGGCAATAGTATGCTGTTAAAGGCTTTTCATTATCTCCTTTTTTGAAACTCTAAAAGAACTTTTGACTAAAATTATCTCCAAAAATTTGTATAACAACCATTCTTACGTCTTACTAACTTTGGCCTTACACTTTTTGCTAAACTAAACTGCATAACTAGTTTTCTAACATTCATTCTAAATTATTTGCCTTATATGCGTGAAAGCGTCAACTTTCATTTTTTCCTAAACAATTTAACTATACCGGAAAATTATATCTTAATCTCTCAAGAATTTTCAACATAGTTATTTAATTAAAAATTATATTTAATTGTTATAGCCAAACGGTAATTGTATAGCCACCTACCTCTCGCCCTCTGAAGTGCTGGCTCAAACAAAAGACTTAAGCAACAAACTTGTACTGCAAAGTTTCTATTACAACAAGAAGTTATTTCTCAATGCAAAACAAATTAATGCGTGGTTGTGAACAGATTCGAAGCTAAAACACTACCTAGCAGTAATATCGTGCCACCACCAAGGTCTTTTGCCATTGCCTTTTGTGCCGCCTTAGAAATTACCGCAGCAGCTAGTCAACTTCAACTTCCTTTAATATGGATATCCACACCGCTCAAGAATGAATGCAATGAAACTTAAATGCTGAAAGAAAACAACAACAACAATAATAACAACACCAATAAAACAAACAAAATTCTTTGAAAACAACTTCCCTTCTCATAGTTGTCTAAGTAGACAACACAAAAATTACATGATGCCAAATAGCAAAGCCCATGCAATAGCGTTAAAATTGCAATATTCACATTGGCAAAACCCATTCAGCCACTGTCTGACTGACATTCGGTCAAAGTGTCTGCGAAACTGTCTACTTGTCTGGTAGTTTCACTGCCATTCTTTGCTGTTCTACCTCTTTGTGGAATTTTAAAGAATTCTTTAACAATCGCTTAAGTATTTGCAGTGCAGCGTATGCACTTGTCACGCTCCAATTTCAGTTCCCATGACTTGGCTTTTGTATTATCTTGGTAAATATATATTCTAGCGCTGGTGGTAATTACATTCAAATTGTTTTGTGTTAAACATCATAACAAAATAGAATCATTTTGCACATGCTGCAGCAAACAATAGCCATTTGTTCCTTTAATGTATGACATTGATTTTTATGCCCTACATTATTGTTTGGGTTGAGCATTTGTTTATAGAAGACTTAAAGTTGCTAACAAAATCGAGTTATTGACCGATTTGTTGATGAATATTTCGATTGGTTTCATGCGCTCGCAACTTTCAGCCCGCCTCTAGCTTTTCCTACATTACTTATTGTGTCGTGCTTCCCAAACAATTTTTATCCTTCATTATTGATTTATATTGATTTCAATCAAGGAACAATGATTCCCAGGTGTTACCATCAGTCATTTCGTGGAACGATTTAATTCAATGTAAATCTTTCGTTTAGGTATCTAAGTAGCTATGGTAAACGATCCCAATGTTTAGTGCAATGTAAATTGTTTATTGTTGTAATAGTTTATTAAAATGTTTGGATAAACATTTGCTGCATAAAAACTACTCGGCATTCCATTCATCTGGCATTTCAATTAAAAAGACATTCGTGTGATATCAGTAAACTAGAAATGTCAATAGGAGTTTCTCACGGGTAAAAAATGCTATTAATTTATTTGCATTTACAAATTTTTTTGTTATATTGGGTTGCCCAAAAAGTAATTGCGGATTTTTTTAAAGAAAGTAAATGCATTTTTAATAAAACTTAGAATGAACTTTAATCAAATATACTTTTTTTACACTTTTTTTCTAAAGCAAGCTAAATTAAACAGCTGATAACTGACAGAAGAAAGAATGCAATTACAGAGTCACAAGCTGTGAAAAAATTTGTCAACGCCGACTACATGAAAAATCCGCAATTACTTCTTGGGCAACCCAATAGTATGGAGAAATTAGTTTTAGGTCGAATAATGTAAGTCATAACAAGCAAAGTGTGTTAAGGTCGTCCGGGCCAAAACTTATGTACCCTTCACCAAGGTGGCGAAGTCGAGCAACTTTGAATCGACTCCGACTCTGCCAAGATTGCTCGACTTCAACTCCAAAGTCGAGTCCAACCACTTACATTTATTTTTGATTTTTTATACCCACCACAGAAGGAGGGTGGTATATTTATTTTGTCATTTCTTTTGCAACACATCAAAACATCTGCTTCCCTCCAATCCGTTCCGTCCGTTTCGTAAAAATCACAATCACGTTACAGCCTTTGAAAATTACGATAACTGGCTGAAACTTTGCACAGACTCTTTTTTTATACCCTCCACCATAAGATAGGGGGTATACTAATTTCGTCATTCTGTTTGTAACTACTTGAAATATTCGTCTGAGACCCCATAAAGTATATATATTCTTGATCGTCGTGGCATTTTATGTCGATCTAGCCATGTCCGTCCGTCCGTCCGTCCGTCTGTCTGTCGAAAGCACGCTAACTTCCGAAGGAATAAAGCTAGCCGCTTGAAATTTTGCACAAATACTTCTTATTAGTGAAGGTCGGTTGGTATTGTAAATGGGCCATATCGGTCCATGTTTTGATATAGCTGTCATATAAACCGATCTTGGGTCTTGACTTCTTGAGCCTCTAGAGTGCGCAATTCTTATCCGATTGGAATGAAATTTTGCACGACGTTTTTTGCTATGATATCCAACAACCGTGCCAAGTATAGTTCAAATCGGTTCATAACCTGATATAGCTGCCATATAAACCGATCTTGGGTTTTGACTTCTTGAGCCTCTAGCGTGCGCAATTCTAATCCGATCAGAATGAAATTTTGCACGACGTGTTTTGTTATTATATCAAACAACTGTGCCAAGTATGGTTCAAATCGGTCCATAACCTGATATAGCTGCCATATAAACCGATCATGGGTCTTGACTTCTTGAGACTCTAGAGGGCACAATTCTTATGCGATTTGAATGAATTTTTGCACGAAGTATTTTGTTATGATATCCAATAACTGTGTATGGTTGAAATCGGTCCATAACCTGATATAGCTGTCATATAAACAGATCTGGGGATTTGACTTCTTGAGCTTCTAGAGGGCTCAATTCCTATCCGATTTGGCTGAAATTTTGTATGACGTATTTTATTTTTACTTTCACCAACTGTGTCAAATAAGGTTCAGATCGGTTCATAAGCTGATATAGCTGCCATATAAACCGATCTGGGATCTTGACTTTTTGACCCCTAGAGGTCGCAATTATTATTCGATATGCCTGCAATTTTGTACGACGGATCCTCTCATGACCATCAACAAACGTGTTTATTATGGTCTGAATCGGTCTATAGTCCGATACAGATCCCATATAAATCGTTCTGTCTATTTTACTTCGTGAGCCCCAATGGGCGCAATTCTTATACGAATTGGCTGAAATTTTACACAGGTCTCCAGCATATAATTTAATTGTGGTCCGAACCGGACCATATCTTGATATCGTTTTAATAGCAGAGCAACTCTTTTCTTATATCCTTTTTTGCCTAAGAAGAGATGCCGGGAAAAGAACTCGACAAATGCGATCCATGGTGGAGGGTATATAAGATTCGGCCCGGCCGAACTTAGCACGCTTTTACTTGTTTTTATTTAAGCGGGTTAAGTTCCTTTCCTCCTAATGCTGGCAACATTTGTGAGGTACTATGCCATGTAGAACTTTCCTCCAAAGAGGTGTCGCACTGCGGCACGCCGTTTGGACTCGGCTATGAAAAGGAGGCCGCTTATCATTGAGCTTAAACTTAAATCGGACTGCACTCTTTGATATGTGAGAAGTTTGCCCTGTTCCTTAGTGGAATGTTCATGGGAAAAATTTTCAATTTGCAAAAGACAATTCCTTACACAACCGAAAGCATTCGAAAGAGGTAAAGAAAGCTAATTTATTTCACTTCAAAGCTTTGTGTATAACGCCATTGATACTAGATCTTAATCTAAATCTCTCATATCTAGGTGCTGCGATATTTCCAACTCTAATCGCCAATGTGAAATTTTAATGAAAATTCCTCCTAATATCGATGTATTTTGATTCGATTATGTTTTCAATAATTCGATTGGGTTTTAAACACTGGACGTCATTTGGTTTTATTTCAAAAACTATCCTAAATAGTTTCAAGTCCACAATATGTCCTATATAAGACACAAATAGTTAGGAAGTTTAACAAAATAAATAACAAATTTTTTAGATGTCAAGAGCTCAACAAATGTTTGTCAATCAAATCGATTTCTTGTTGTCACACGATTTTGCTAAATGTCTTTCATTTTTGCACTATAATTTTTCATGCGCTTTAGTCCACTACAAATTGTTTTTGCCTTATCTAAAGACACCATGTCCGTTCTCTATGCAAAAACATTATATCAAGTTTGTGCCTTAAGTCTTTTGATGTTAAATCAAAAAACAAAAAATTCTCATTCTGCTTTAAGTCAAATTTGTGAGTCTTATCCAACGAAAATGTTGTGCACTTTGCGTCATAAATTATTCAAACACCAAAGCCATCAATCAATATAAAATTTCAACAACAACAAAAGAACTACCAAACCAGCATGGACATCACAAGAAAATCGCACTTGTTTAGCACGATCCAAAAAAAAAACGACTTCAACGAGACTCCAACAAGTGTTGCACGAGCAAACACTTTGACTAGCAAAAAAAGAAAATTAATACCCCAACAACAGTTGAAAAAGGCTATAACAAATTGAAGAAGCCCCCACGATAGCCACGCGAAAATAATGATGAACTTGTGCTGGGACTTAACTAAGACAACGTTGTTGATAACCAGAAACAAGACGGCCAGCAGAACTACCAAGCATTGGGCCAAATATCTGGGCTTCCCAGCCAGCATTTACACTAACTCCCAACGCTTGAGCATCAAATGCGGTCATTATCTTAGTAAACCACTTTGAATGGGTAAATCCGCAGTTGCTGCCTAGAAGTCAGTGCTCAAATAAAATACCAAAAATAACCAAAAGCTTTGGTTAAAAAGCATCGAATGCACACCAAAAATAGAAACATAAACATTGGCAACTTCGAGAAGCAATGATGCTGGTACTTGGTTATTTTTTTGCATTTTCAAGGGATGCCCACTTCAGCTGTTTAATGGAAATTGAGATGCAAACGAAGTAGAAGAAGAAAATGAAGCCACCAACAAAAATGCATTGCTATGAAAACTTCGCGCCAAACCTCAATTCATTGCTGTCGTTGCTGTTAGACTTTAATGTTTAAACACTCGACTGAAGCAGCTGAAGTTTGTAGTTGGAAACTTCTTGGGTTTGCAACAGGTCATTTTCATAGGAGTTTCCATGGTTAAATTACCGCATACCCGATTGACTTTTGAAGGCATGTCTTTTGACATTTTATACCCTCCACCATAGGATGGGGGGTATACTAATTTCTTCATTCTGTTTGTAACTACTCGAAATATATTCGTCTAAGAGCTCATAAAGTATATATTCTTGATCGTCGTGACATTTCATGTCGATCTAGCCATGTCTGTCCGTCTGTCCGCCCGTCCGTCTGTCCGCCCGTCCGTCCGTCCCTCCGTCTGTCTGTCGAAAGCTCGCTACTTTCGAAGGAGTAAATCTAGCCGCTTGAAATTTTGCATAAATACTTCTTATTAGTGTAGGTCGGTTGGGATTGTAAATGGGTCATATCGGTCCATTTTTTGATATTCATTCCAATTGGAATGAAATTTTGCACGACGTGTTTCGAAATGACTTCCAACAACTGTTCTAAGTTAGGTTTAAATCGGTGCATAACCTGATATAGCTGCCATATAAACCGATCTTGGGTCTTGACATCTTGAGCCTCTAGAGGGCGCAATTCTTATCCGATTGGAATGAAATTTTGCACGACGTGTTCTGTTATGATATCCAACAACTGTGCCGAGTATGTCTCAAATCGGTGCATAACCTGATATAGCTGTCATATAAACCGATCTTGGGTGTTGACTTCTTGAGCCTCTAGAGGGCGCCATTCTTATCCGATTGGAATAAAATTTTGTACGACGTTTTCTGTTATGACATTCAACAACTGTGCCTAGTATAGTTCAAATCGGTGCATAACCTGATATAGCTGCCATATAAACCGATCATGGGTCTTGACTTCTTGAGCCTCTAGAGGGCGCAATTCTTATCCGATTGGAATGAAATTTTGCACGACGTGTTTCGATATGACTTCCAACAGCTGTTCTAAGTTAGGTTCAAATCGGTGCATAACCTGATATAGCTGCCATATAAACCGATCATGGGTTTTGACTTCTTGGGCCTCTAGAGGGCGCAATTCTTATCCGATTGGAATGAAATTTTGCACGACGTGTTATGATATGACTTCCAACAACTGTTCTAAGTTAGGTTTAAATCGGTGCATAACCTGATATAGCTGCCAAATAAACCGATCTTGGGTCTTGATTTCTTGGGCCTCTAGAGGGCGCAATTCTTATCCGATTGGAATGGAATTTTGCACGACATGTTTTGTCATAATATCCAACAACTGTGCCAAGTATGGTTCAAATCGGTCCATAACCTGATAGAGCTGCCATATAAACCGATATGGGGTCTTGACTTCTTGAGCCTCTAGAGGGCGCAATTCTTATCCGATTGGAATGAAATTTTGCACGACGTGTTCTGTTATGATATCCAACAGCTGTTCTAAGTTAGGTTCAAATCGGTGCATAACCTGATATAGCTGCCATATAAACCGATCATGGGTTTTGACTTCTTGGGCCTCTAGAGGGCGCAAATCTTATCCGATTGGAATGAAATTTTGCACGACGTGTTCTGTTATGATATCCAACAACTGTGCCAAGTATGGTTCAAATCGGTCAATAACCAGATAGAGCTGCCATATAAACCGATATGGGGTCTTGACTTCTTGAGCCTCTAGAGGGCGCAATTCTTATCCGATTGGAATGAAATTTTTGCACGACGTGTTCTGTTATGATATCCAACAGCTGTTCTAAGTTAGGTTCAAATCGGTCCATAACCTGATAGAGCTGCCATATAAACCGATCATGGGTTTTGACTTCTTGGGCCTCTAGAGGGCGCAAATCTTATCCGATTGGAATGAAATTTTGCACGACGTGTTCTGTTATGATATCCAACAACTGTGCCAAGTATGGTTCAAATCGGTCAATAACCAGACAGAGCTGCCATATAAACCGATCTGGGGTCTTGACTTTTTGAGCCTCTAGAGGGCGCAATTCTTATCCGATTGGAATGAAAATTTTACACGACGTGTTTTGTTATGATATCCAACAACTGTGTCAAGTATGGTTCAAATCGGTCAATAACCTGATAGAGGTGCCATATAAACCGATCTGGGTTCTTTACTTCTTGAGCTCCTAGATGACGCAATTCCTATCCAATTTGGCTGAAATTTTGCATGACGTATTTTATTATGTCTTTCATAACCTGATATAGCTGCTATATAAACCGATCTGGGATCTTGACTTCGTGAGCCTCTAGAGATCGCAATTATTATCCGATTTGCCTGAAATTTTGTAGGACGGATCCTCTCATGACTATCAACATACGTGTTTGTTATGGTCTGAATCGGTCTATAGTCTGATACAGCTCTCATATAAATCGATCTCTCTATTTTACTTCTTGAGCCTCCAAAGGGCGCAATTCTTATTCGAATTGGCTGACATTTTACACAGGTCTCCAACATATAATTTAATTGTGGTCCGAACCGGACCATATCTTGATATCGCTCCAATAGCAGAGCAAACCTTTACTTTTATCCTTTTTTGCCTAAGAAGAGATGCCGAGAAAGGAACTCGACATATGCGATCCATGGTAGAGGGTATATAAGATTCGGCCCGGCCGAACTTAGCACGCTTTTACTTGTTTAATAGAATTTGTTTTTTTCTCTCTCTCTCTCTCTCTCTCTTTTCGTTTGGTAGTTTTGTGGAAGAATCTTCACATCATTGTTATGATCGCTGTGGGGTTTTTCTAATACACTTTTGCCTCCAAAATGCAACTTGTTAGTGCAGTTTACTTTAATTCATGCTTTTTTGCAGCAACTACGACACTTTTTTTTACCTGTTGTCGTCTACTACGCTGACCTTATCGTAAATGCCATTCATTGGAATTTGTTTGACATTATTTCGTATTATCTTCAATTTTTTTTTCTTTAAGTTGAAAAAATTTTAAACGTGTCAGGTTTTTCTCAAGTGGCATATTGAGAAAACGTGATTTTTTATAAAGTTGCAGTTAGTTTTGGTTGTAAAAGAAAATCTTTATATTGCAACTAACTTATTTTTCCAGATATATCATGATGACGTTTGCTGTTTTGTGTGATATTGAAGTAAAGATGGACAAAGGATACTATAGATAATAACCGTTTACATTTTCAGAAGGCAAAATTACTTGGTTTCTGCTGGACAAAAACCCCAAAATTCAAATTTTAAAATTTTTCTTCTTCAAAGTATTTGTGCAAAATTGTAAGCTTCCAGCTCGATTCCTGCAAAGGTTGGCGTGTTTTCGACAGACGGACGGACATGGCTAAATCGACTTAAAATGTCAAGATGATGAAGAATATATGTACTGTGTTGATCCTCAGATAATGACGATTTTAGTATACCACCATCCTATGGTGGAGGGTTTGAAAATGGAGATATAGAGCTGAAACTTTGCACTGAATATTTATACCCTACATACACCATCACCGGGTTACAGGATATTATAACTTTGCGAATTTGTTTGCAACGCTAAGAAGGAGAAGAGCTAGACTCCTTGATATATATACCGAATCACATCCTGATTCGATATAGCTATGTCCGTCTGTCTGTCTGATCTTGTATTTTTGTGATCAAGGTACAGGTTTCATTTGTTATCCGATTGTTATGAAATTTAGCGCAAGTCTCTTTTTAGTACCGAGGCAATTTATTTTGAAAAAATCCGATCAGATTTAGATATAGCTTTCATATGTATCATTCATCCGATATGACCTTTAAAGACTGTAGAAGCCAAAATTTTGGCTCGATCTTTACATCACTTAACACGAGATGTTTTATTAGGCGCCTCAATTGACATCTTATAGAAGCCATCACAATTAAACGTGAGGTGTTCGATTTGAAGCTCTAGACATGTGATAAATTTCATCAAACTCGGTCCAGATTTATTTATATTGGGTTGCCTAAAAAGTAATTGCGGATTTTTTAAATGAAAGTAAACGCATTTTTAATCAACTTAGAATGAACTTTAATCAAATATACTTCTTTTACACTTTTTTTCTAAAGCAAGCTAAAAGTTACAGCTGATAATTGACAGAAGAAAGAATGCAATTACAGAGTCACAAGCTGTAAAAAAAATTTGTCAACGTCGACTATATGAAAAATCCGCAATTACTTTTTGGGCAACCCAATAGCTTCCATATATATAACTTTCATCCGATATTTCAGCCACAATTAAGGTCCTACGGTAGCAAAATACAAGTCTGGGTTCCATGTGTTAAAAATAGGCACACGCGGGATAAGGCTGATGGCGACCGGAGACGTGCAGTATTCGTACTAAACTACGCAGGGAGGTCACCCTAGCGCAGATGTTAGCATGTCCGCCTATGACGCTGAGCGCCTGGGTTCGAATCCTGGCGAGACCATCAGACAAAATTTTCAGCGGTGGTTCCTCTCCCAATGCTGACAACATTTGTGAGTTACTATGCCATGTAAAACTTCTCTCCAAAGAGGTATCGCTCTGCGACACGCTGTACGTACTCGGCTATGAGGGGAAGCCCCCTTATCATTAAACTTAAAACTTGAATTGGTCTGCACTCATTGATGTGTGAGAAGTTTGCCCCTGTTCCTTAGTGGAATGTTCATGGCCAAAATTTGCAATTTGCTACGCAGACCTCAACAAGTCTAATGGAGTTGTGTCCTACGGATTCAACCAGTTGATGCTGAAGGTCTACAGAAGTGGTAAGGTTGGAGAATCAGGAGACGACAAAGCAGTTGTTGCTGAACACCTGTCTGAGGAACCATCGACCACGTCCCTAAAGTCTGGAGGATTGCAAGAGACTGGAAGTTCCCATGCCACCATAAGCACAAGAGAATAATGCGTCGAAACCGGACCCGACAAGCCTTGTGTGGGTGGCTCATCCGGCCATTTTTATCAAATGTTCTCTAAAGACAAAATTTCTATGAAATTTTCTCTAAAGACAAAATTTCTATGAAATTTTCTCTAAAGACAAAATTTCTATGAAATTTTCTCTAAAGACAAAATTTCTATGAAATTTTCTCTAAAGACAAAATTTCTATGAAATTTTCTCTAAAGACAAAATTTCTATGAAATTTTCTCTAAAGACAAAATTTCTATGAAATTTTCTCTAAAGACAAAATTTCTATGAAATTTTCTCTAAAGACAAAATTTCTATGAAATTTTCTCTAAAGACAAAATTTCTATGAAATTTTCTCTAAAGACAAAATTTCTATGAAATTTTCTCTAAAGACAAAATTTCTATGAAATTTTCTCTAAAGACAAAATTTCTATGAAATTTTCTCTAAAGACAAAATTTCTATGAAATTTTCTCTAGAGACAAAATTTCTATGAAATTTTCTCTCCAAAGACAAAATTTCTATGAAATGTTCTCTAAATTTCTATGAAATTTTCTCAAAAGACAAAATTTCTATGAAATTTTCTCTAAAGACAAAATTTCTATGAAATTTTCTCTAAAGACAAAAAAAATTCTTTGAAATTTTCTCCAAAAACAAAATTTCTATGAAATTTTCTCTAAAGACAAAATTTCTATGAAATTTTCTCTAAAGGCTAAATTTCTATGAAATTTTCGATAAAAATTAGTTTAGCATGCAGTGTTCGTAATTGTACGAACACTGTAAGCTCATCCTTCACGATTTCGACATGAGATACAACGAGTCACCAATAAATAAATCAAATGAATTAAATTCGCTCTATCACCAAGTCACAACAGCAACAAGCAAACAAAATCATTTTCGAAACTTCTTTGTATGTTTTTCATCAGTCATAAAAGTCATGGTTGTACAATTGTTAAAGACGATCCACAATCGAATTCTTTAGCAATGCAATGTCAAACAATGGAAAACTAACACCGACTTGTGAATAAAAAATCTAAAGTAGAACTGAGCATCTAAACATAAATGTATTAGGGTGGATCGGTTTAAGCCAAAGTAAATAAATATATTTTTATCATGTTGTCTTATTTCATTACTTCATTTGTTCCATCGAACTGTATGGCTTTGAAGTTGTAGACAAAATTACACAAAATTATCAACTAAATGTGATGATAAATCAACTCCTAGTGGATAGTTGGGAGTAAAGCAAGTCAATACTGCACAAAATTTATTGTCAGCAGATCGGTTCCATTATATCGGTTATAGGAGGACAAACTCTTATTCTGCGCCACGGTGGCTTTCTAGAAAATGTCCTACATTTTAAATATCTTCCATAGCGAATCACCCTTATGTTAATGGTTTTGTCCACAAAACATCAAGAAGAATCCAAGCTTATTGAGTACTAAATTACAAGAAGATCTAGAAACACAGACAATGGCAATCAGTCTGTTGGTTGGGCAGTCATTCATTCGTTTAGACAATTCCATTGTTTTAGCAAACATTTAATTAGCCACAACAGTAGTAGCCTGTGGCTACTGTTTCGGATGACCTTTTTAGTTTTCAAGATTAGAAGATGACTTGAAGTGCACCATAAATAATGACACAAATGAGCTTCCATAAAGAGTAGAACAATATACGAACATAAACCTTTGTAATGCGCAGTGGTTAGTTGTGTTTTTTTTTTCTTCTTTTTAACCAAAATAATTGCATTGCTAATTAAGTGCGTCTCTTTGTTGTTCTCTCCTTAATTCTTTTCGATTAATGTTGACTAATTTCTCCTTTTCTTTGCCTCTTTTCAGTTGCACAAAGTAAACGCTCATCACGCATTACCAGCTCACGCACTAGCTTTGGCACCAATGTCAAAAGCTCTTCGTCCAGCTCATCCTCATCCAATGGGGTCAATTTCGATTGTCCCGAAGAATTTGGTTACTATCCCCATCCCACAGATTGCACTCAGTACTATGTGTGCGTTTTTGGTGGAGCTTTACTTGAAAGCTGCACTGGTGGCTTGATGTACTCACATGAGCTGCAAACCTGTGATTGGCCTCGCAATGTGGGCTGTGAAGTGGTCGATAGTGGAGATCGTGATGTTCTGGTCAGCAGTAAGCAGCAAGTTCAACAACAGCAGCAACAACATGTGCCCAGTCGCATAAGATTTGGTTCATCCTTTACCAGTCCCCAGGCACAGAGTCAACAGCAGCCACAACAACAACAACAACATGTTGTAAAGGCTACAGTACCGCCACAGTATCATCGTCAGCCACCTCAAGTGATACAGGCTCAGGTGCAGACCTTACCCTCACCATCTCAGTTGAAGGTCTCCTCCAATCCTGTGCACTCGTCCAGAGGTCAGCCGAAACATTTACTAGAGGCTCAAGAGGAAATCGCTAAGGTAAGTCAAAATACAGAAGTGTTTGAAAGAAAGCACATAAAATTACATTTAGCCGGACCGAGATTATGACCCCCACGGCCATTGATATATTAATAGCTTAGCTCGGTAGTTATGTGAGAAGTTTGGTCCCTGTTGCTTAATGGAATATTCATGGTAGTCATGATATATGAAATATTGGAGGCCACCGTAGCGCAGTGGTTACCATATCCGCCTATGACGCTGAACGCCAGGGTTCGAATCCTGGTGAGACCATCAAAAAAAATTTTCAACGGTGGTTTTCCCCTCCTAATGCTTGTGAGGTACTATGCCATGTACAACTTTTCTCGAAAGAGATGTCGCACTGCGGCACGCCGTCCGGACTCGGCTATATCGTTGAGCTTAAAACTTGAATCGGACTGCTCTCATTGATATGTGAGAAGTTTTCCCCAGTTCCTTAGTGGAATGTTCATGGGCAAAATTTGCATTTGCATGACATACGACTTATACTCGGAACTGTACCGCTAAGGTTGCCTGGGACATATTCGAGGGGGTCGGTTTTTTTCATGCCGATTCTTTGTAATCTAATGATAAACGAAGTCCTATTGGATCTGAAAAGGTTTTGAAGGAATTAAATTGCATATGCGGACGATGTCGTGCTGGTAGTCTGAGGTAAAATCCTATCGACCTTGCCTTAGGCTTAGGCTGTTCGACATATTGAAGGGGGTCGTTTTTTTTTCATGCCGATTCTTAGTAATCTAGTGATAAATGAAGTAATATTGAAGGGGGTCGTTTTTTTCATGCCAATTCTTAGTAATCTACTAGTGATAAATGAAGTCCTATTGCATCTGAAAAGGATTTAAAGAAATTGAATTGCATATGCGGACGATATCTTGCTCTTAGTCTGATGTAAATTTTAGTCGACGTTCAGTCAAATGGAATAGTCAATGAAGAGACTGTTGATATGGGCTACGATGTATTGATTAAGGTCGATGAGGAAGACTGGACTGATGCTTTTTACTCGGAGTTGTAAGGTAATGGAATTATGACCCCCATCTCTGGATGGCATCACCGTACAGTTGCCGAGGGGCGCTAAATGCATAGGCCTACTTCTGGATTGGTAATTGTGCTGGAAGAGGAATATGGAGGTAAAACGGTATTGGAATTAAGGCATTGTTTGCTTCCTCCCCCTGCAAGAGCATGTTCCACACGGCTTGCAGATTTAGAAACAATGCTGAATGTGAAGCCTATTATGGTCTAAATTCAGTACTATACTGTGTATCGGCATGTAGAGTGAGGATGGGTACGACCACAGTTCCTTTCTAGATACTATAGAAATGCAAATTCGCATTTCATAATAAGATTTCTCTCTGCTTACTTCAAAAGAAAAGGAGAGACCGAATTTCCCTTCAAAATATTTGGCATTAGTTGTAACGTGGTTTTATCCACGGCTGAGATAGGTTTTATTGTCAATATACTTCAATATTTACAATTCAAAATGGTGGTCTAAGCCCTTCGGTGCAGGGTGTTACTTGATGTCTGTCAGTGAGATCCTTTAACCGGTAAGTGCTTGACGTGGCGGATTGAACCACTCGGTTGGGTAGATTCGGTATTCGGTTGGTTGCTTCGGTGTTGGGACGGATTCAGAGGGTTGCGTTATCTGGCGGTTACGGATTCGGCTAGTATTCGGAATGTAGGGTATTCGGATTGTAGGGTATTCGGATTGCAGGGTATTCGAATTGTACGATATTCGGATTGTACTGTACTCGGTTGTCTTTTGGCAGTGGCTTATTCAGGGCCTTAGGTTTGCTTATGCGCGTACAGTGGGTGTTTCCGCTGCTTCGTTTGAGGTCTGGAAAGATAAGAGCAGAGTTAAGGGAAAAGGGGGTGTAACACAGGGCGGACGCGAACGAATCAATGTTAGGATGCGAACTAGCGGATTAGTCGCGTTAGGTTGCGAACGGGTCGCGTTAGCATGCGAACTAGACTAGACTAGTAAGGATGCGAAAGACTAATCAGTCTTAAGATGAGAACTAGTAAAACTAGACGCGTTAAGATGCCAATGAATCGCATTAGGTTGCGAACAAGTCAGGGTTTGGATGCAGACAAGTCGCGTAAGGATGCAATAAAGTCATCGTTAGGATGCGGACAGATCGCGTTAGTTGGTGACGAAATCCGTATGGCTTCGAGGCTTTATTTTCTGACTACGGGCTAGTCGTGCTAGAATGCGAACGAATAAGCATTAGGATTCGAAGTAGTCGTGTTAGGATGCGAACCAGTAAACTAGTCGCGTTAGCATGCGAACGAATCAGCGTTAGCATGCGAACAATTCAGCGTTAGGATACAGACAAATCGCGTTAGGATGCGAACGAATTAGCGTTAGGTTGCGAACAAGTCCGAGTTAGAATGCGAACGGATGGCGTATGTTGGTGATGAAATCCTTAGGTCCTCGAGACTTTCTTTTCTGACTGTGGTCTATTCGCGTTAGGATGCGAACGAATCAGCATTAGGATTCGAACTAGTCGCATTAGGATGCGAACTAATAAACTAGTCGGGTTAGAGTGCGAACGGATCAATGTTAGGATGCGAATTAGCAAAACTAGTTGGGTTAGTATGCGAACGAATCAGCGTTAGGATGCGAACAAGTCAGCGTTAGGATACAGACAAGTCGCGTTAGGATGCGAACGAATCAGCGTTTGAATGGGAACAAGTCAGGGTTAGGATGAAGACAAGTCGCGTTAGGACCCCATATTACCATTGGCCTCAAAATTGGATATCAAATTCGTTTTCTAATCCCCTTTCATTTAAACCCCTAATTGCAAAAGACAGCAAATATGCCCGATTTAGGGTATAGGCTCTAATAACTATCAATATCGATATCCACTCCCTTTTAGACCCAAATTGTTATGGTAAGCAAATACGTCATATTTGGGGATTGTTATGGGGTGGGACGTCCCCTAGACAATTGGTCCCGAATGTTGATACTCGATTCGTGGCCTAGTCCCAAATACCTTTAATTTGAGCCCCATATTTCCATAGTCGGCGAACATGACCGGTTTGGGCGGTGTTTTGATGGGGCGGTCGTTCAGTGACTTGGCCCTGAATATATATTTTAGATTCATGTTCTACTCTAAAATACCACTTCTTACAGCCACATATTGGTCTGGTCAGCAAAAACGTTCTATATGGGTGGTATTATGGGGGTGGGGTGGCCCCATAGACACTTTTTCCCGAATTTTGGAATGAAATTTGTGCTTTACTGCCAAAGACCTTTCATTTGAGCCCCATATTGCTATGGTCATTAATTTGTCTTCTTTGGGGGGTGTTTTTGGCAGGATCAGCCCCCAAACACTTGGTCCAACATTTTGATATCAGATTTGTATTCTATACTCAAATAACTTTTTTTTAAGCCCCATATTGCCATGGTCAGTAAATAAGTCCTGTTTGGCGGGTGTTTTGGGGTAGGGGTGGACCTCCAGAAACTTGGTCCCACATTTCGATATCAGATTCGTTTTCTACTCGCAAATACCTTTTATTTGAGTCCCATATTACCATGGTTGGTAAATATGTTCGATTTAGGGGTGTTTTGGGGTGGTCCCCCTAACACTTGGTCCGACAAATGAGCTACGTTTTCTTATGCTAGATACCTTTCATTTGTGTCCCATATTGTCCTAATTGGTTTAAATATATATTTGGTAGGTTTTGGGGGTCGGGCGGCCCCCCTAGGTATCCCATCAGAAATTTGGATTTGGAGATTTGGAAATTAGGAGAGCACACAAAATTTTGCTTAAATCGCACCAGCCATCTCCGATATCTGGCGTTTCTGAAAATTAGGGTAAGGGGGAGGGTCTACCCCCCTCCAGATATTTTTTCACCACGGGATCATTATGCACCATCTGTGAAAATTTCAAGAAAATCGGTTGAGCCGTTTTTGAATCTATAAAGAACACACAAACAAACCAAATAGGCCATATCGTTTCAGATTTGGATATAGCTCCCATATAAACCGATCTCCCGATTTGACTTCTTGAGCCCTTGGAAGCCACAATTTTTGTTCGATTTGGCTGAAATTTTGCACATGGTGTTCTGTTATGACTTCCAACAACTGTTCCAAGTACGGTCAAAGCGGTTAAGAAGCTGATATGGCTTCCATATAAACCGATCTCTTAATCTGACTTCTTGAGCCCATGGAAGCCACAGTTTTTGTCCAATTTGGCTGAAATTTTAACCCCCAATACTACGACATGAATTTCTATGCCAGTTTCGTTATCTACTCTACTTGATACCCATATTGTCCTTATCGGTCCACTTTTGATTTTGGGTAGTGTTTTTTGGGGTAACGCGGGAGGATCCGCCCACTTCAGATATCAACAAATTATAAAACCTATTCCTGCTACCTGACCATATTCTTAATCTACTCCTGAATACCTATCATTTGAGTCCAATATTGTCATGATCTTCAAATAAACCTATTTTAGGGGGTTTCGGAGCTGGGGCGGCCCCTCAGTTACTTGGACCCAATCTTTATTATTAAATTCGTACTCTACTCCTGAATACCTTTCGTTTGAATCCCATATTGTGTCGATCGGGCCACTTTTATTTTTGGGTAGTATTTTTTGGGTAAGGGGGAAGGTCCGCCCCCCTCCCGATATCAAAAAAAAATTATATTGCCTATGTTTCCTTCCAGACCAATCTACACAATCTGAGAAAATTTCAAGGTATTCGGACAAACAAACACAAATTAAATTTTATATATAAAATTTGGCTGAAATTTTGTATATACAGTATAGTTATGACCTCAAAGATCCTTATCAATAGATATAATTCTCATATAAACCTAATAGCCTCACTTTAGGATATAGCTGAAACTTGATATGTGGATTATTCAATTAACCTCCAATGCCCAAATGTTGACTCTTCAATAGCCCATATTTAACATAAAATTTATTCTTTCATTTTAATTTCAGCTTTATGCCGATGCCCATGATAGCCTACCCCCAGTGGAAGAAGAAGAATCTGATCGTCAGCAACGTGTCTATCGCGGCCAACCAAGCACTGTGAGTCAAGTGCAAAAGGATCGCGATGGTATTTTGCATCAGGCCAGCATTAATGCTATACCCAGTAATGACAAATACAGCTCCTATAGTTTTGGCACCCAATACAGGTAAAGTTAGCTTTTGTTATATGCGCAAATTGAACTTGTTTCTCTTTCTATCTCACTCTCTCTCGGAATCTCTCTTCTTTATCTATTGCTCACAATCATGCAATATTAGTGGGAGCTCTTCTCATTAACTGCGGCTTTTTTTTTAATTTTGGCAATTTAAAAGCTTTTATTTGTTTCAACAACTCAATTCTTGTTTAATGCTCTTTTTTCTATTTTTACTACCACTACTACTACTATCAAAATGTAACGCAAAAAAACACACACACACCCATACAAATACAATTCTCTTAATTTTCATCGCTCAAAACCTCTACTTCAAAAAAAACAAAAACAAAAACAATAACCATGAAATTCTAAATGCATTTGCAATTGCACCACAACATTATTTGACCGTACACAATGACTGCTCCAAACTGTGCAAAAAAAAACACTCGATATTCTAACATTGCCCATAACTTCCATTAGGACTTATGACTTAGACCTTGACTGGCTTAACAATGTACTGGAACAAGCCGAACATGATGACTATACGCATGTGGTAGACCCCAAAGATCTTGACCTCAATGTTCACCACCGACGTACCAAACGTGCTACCGATGTACAAACTGAGCAACGCACATCACACAATGTAGGTGCAGCCCAAGAGCCAAACTCCAAAGTGATGGAGCAAATTGTCAGAGAGGAAGGAAAGGAAACGGAAAATACAAAATTCTCTGCAAAGTTTTCCTCGCCTACTGAGGAGCAGGAAACTTTAAAGGAAATTGATTTGTTGGTGGAGGAGTTGTATGGTGCGGAATATAAAACAAAATCAACAGATGCTTTAATGGATTTGGTGACCACCAAGGTGGCCCAAGATATGGAAAATAACAAAAAGCTATTGGAACAAAAAGAAAAAGAGGCTAAATTGGTAAATTTGGAAAATTCATCAACAGAAATATCGCAGAGTATACCCTTGGATGCTGCAGCCTTGGAGGCATTTGCCAAATATGAGAAGCTGAAGAAGGATATGGAAGAAATTTCAGAAAACACCCGTAAAGCTGAGTTAGAAAGCTCCAGCACCGAGGCCTTTACCACATCATCTTCCCATAGTCCAACTACTACGGAAACTTCCAGCACTGAAATTCAGCCTAGACTAGACTCTGAAATGGCCATAGAGGAGACAGCAAGTGTTACCCCTGGGTCTGCACTAAGCGATGGTGAAATTCGTACTGAAGTTATTATCCGTACCCCCGAGGAAGAGGAAATGGAGTATGTGGATACCAATGACAATGCCGTGGCTGAGTCTGGCGTGCGTACCATACGTCAGTTGAGACCTTATCAATCGCCACGCCCAAGATCTAGGGCTCACTGGTCAAATGCAGCTCCACAAACTTTGCCTCACAATTATCGTTCTATTGATGCCAATCCCTATCAGCAGCAACCACATTATCAACACCAGGCCTTGGCTGGTGGAGCTTATTCTTTAGGTGTCGTTAATCCCTATCTATCACCACCTTCAACACCCAGCTATGCTCCCTTGAACTCTTTAAACTCCTTGAACCCAGCCTACAAGCCCAACTATCAAGTCTTAGGCCAACAATCACAAAGCTACAAACAAAAACCCAAGGTGGTATATACAGGCTATAATTTGTCTTTACCTCCTCCACCACCTTCACCGCATTCCTCTTCTTCAGCCTTAAAAGGAAGTCATACAGAAAACGAGTTTCGCCCCATAATGGGTAATTATTATAGCACTTCAGCAACCTCCAGCCCCAGCACCACGGCGAGGCCCTTGAATTATTTAGGCCAACCCGATTTATTGCCCTACATTCTACAATCTCTCAAAGAGCTTAAGGAGCAACGTAAGAAATTACAAAGCATGAATTTCAGCTACTTCCATTTGGATAATCAGCCTTTGAATGAGAGAACCACCCAGCCACCAACATTCAGCGATTATAAAACTTCCACGCTCAAAGTAACACCCAACTCTCATTTCTCCCAAATCAGCACTGTGGGGGGTTTTTACAACAACAAACACTTACCCTCTTCGCAGCCCCCTCAACAGAGCTATCAAACCAAGTTTCCCCCAGCCAGCAACTATGGCACTGAGCAAGGATTTAGCACTGAGAGCAACTATTTCCAATACAATCTGCTGGCCAATCAAAAGATGAAGAATTTCTATAGCACTTTGAAGCCACAGACGAACTACGAAATCTCCACCTTGGCCCCTGTCACCTCAAATATCAATGTGATAAATCCTCCCAAATTGGGGCAATTTCCAGGCTTTGATCAGTTTGTAACGGGCATTACATATGCCAATAGCTCATCATCATCATCCCAGCCGGAATCATATCAAACCTTCAGCAATCCCTTGACGCCAACTACTGTCACTCCACTCAGTATAACTTCGAGCTTAAAGCCTCCCATCAAATTGCAATTCAATTTGCCGGAATTTATTTCAAATCTACAAACCCAAGATATGGCCCACCTAAATCCTGCCGTGGTAGATATGCTGAAATATGTCAAAGAAGTTCATAGGGATAGGCCAACTTCAATACCTACGACATATAAACCGACAGTAACTCCCCAATTTATTACCAGCACCACTGGCAAGCGGCCCATAAAGGGTTATGAATCCTATTTGAATAGCTTGAAAAGCTCTACCGTCAGCAGCAGCCACAGTAGTACCACAGAGTACTATGACGAGGAGTATGAAGAAGAGGAGGAAGATGAAAGTGAAACTGATGTTCAACCACCGCCAAAAATGCCAGCCTATGTACCCATGACCGAGACCATGGCTCCGCCTAGGCAACAAATGTTGCTGCCCTCAAAACCCACAGAAAATCCTTTGAAATCAGCCACTCTATATGATACTGGTTTCATGCAGGCCACCACCACACGGCGGCCCTTCTTTGGAAATTTCTATCAACATCCCACACAAATTCAGGCCAATCAAATACCAGCTTTTATAAACTTCCCCAGCGATTATTTCCAGGAGATCAAGGAAAAGTTACCAGGCCTTAAGACACAATACAATTCTGATGTTCCTTCCTCCATGCACAGCAACAGCAAACCGGCAACAAGCTCAACCTCGACCAGCACATCGACAACGACCTCGACAACTACCACCACTACTACTACCCCCAGACCTATAATCTCAACCACCACCATGACTATACCAAAAATGCGCTATACCATACGACCAAATCGTAATCGCGGACAAAATAAATGGAATACCAACATAAACACCACCGTTAGTAGTAACAGCAAAAGTGCCCCCAACACATTGAACTTAGACATTAAGGAAAGACCCCTAGGTATTAGAAAACGTCCCCTACAATTGGCCTCTTCTAGTATGGCCTTAAATGGCGGAATCGGCAGCAATCATTTGAATACCAATCTCAAGGACTTGAACGCACCCAACAGGTACAGTGTGTAAGTAAATGAAAAAGATTCACCCACTTTTTTTTCTCTCTCTCTCTCTCCCCAACCTATCCATCCAAAAACAATTCCACAAGAAAACAAAACGAAACCAGCATCCTTAAACCTAATTGTTGTGTTTTGTTTTAACCTCCTGTCCTAATTATCTATGTGGCCCATGGCCATCAAGTTTTTTTTTTTGTTGTTTGTCAAATAATATTCTACCTTGACCCCAAATCCTTGTGGCTGTTTGCCAGCTCTTTATTGTGGTTAGAAAAAAAAACAAAAATACAAAACGACACTTTACACCCTGTATATACCTTGGGATATTTTAGATTTTTTGTTTTTAATTGCTGTGAATATGTTACTGGATTTATGTACCGAGATGTACCCCCGCCCCAAAAACAAACTCCAACTGTACAGATTAACGAGTTTTTTTTTTTTTTTGTTTTAAACAAACAAAACTTACGGTGACTAAATAAATGGACGCCTTCATCCTTACATCATAGAGAATGAAAGACCTGAGGAGAATGATGATGGTAACAGAGTTGCATGTGAAAAATGTGAAATGCCGATTTGCAACTTAGAAAGAGAACTACATCAAAATTATCTTGAAAATTCCTTTTAATCTATACTTAAGAATATATTTACAATACCCTATGATTGTGCGTTGATACGAAGATATCGCAAAAAACTTTCAATTAAAAATTTAATTGAAAAAAAATCGTTTTCAATTAAAAATTATTCAAATTATTGTAATTTTCAATTAAAAATTAATTGATTCAATAATTTTTCTTCACCGAATCTTAAAAAGTTTTCAAGTATGGTGCTTAAGTAAATTTAATTAAAGGCTATTTTGTCCCCTACAATATAAAGCGAAGGAGATTTCAATTTGAATTGAAATAATTGAAAATCTAAAAAAATTCAATAATTTTTTTAATTGATACAATTAAAAAATTAATAGAAAACCAAAAATTTCAATCACTTCTTTAATTGAAATTTTTTTTTTCAATTAATCTTTCAAAAACGGTTATTGATATTATCATTTTTGTGTTAGAATCAGTTTCAATTAAAATC
>NC_081554.1:46983048-47063560 GCF_963082655.1 Stomoxys calcitrans | reverse complement strand
TAACCCGAAGCCTTTCGGGTCGACGCAGTCCAAGTTAAGGGAGTGGGCGACGAATGCGCATGCAACATTGTGGAACAGCGAAACGGTCGGTAGGACGGCGAAGATCCTATGGGGGAATCCAAATCGTGAGAAGACGAGGCTATTACTGAAAGGAAGCAAGAGTGGGGGGGTCAGCATAGCTATTGGTATCATAGCGGAACACATAGGACTACAAGCTGACTTATATAAAATCGGTGCGGCAAGTGATAGCATGTGTAGGGCATGCGGGAAAGATGATGAGACGTTGGAGCATTTCCTTTGTCATTGCCCGGCTTTCGCGTCCAACAGATACCGGTACTTAGGTGGAGACATAATATCAGACATGAACCCACTTAGGGACGTGGCATGGAAAATAATTAAGGGTTTTGTAAGTTGCAAGAAATTCCTAACTTAAAATTTCCTTTTTAGAGGTTACTTTTTAGTTTTTAGAGCGTACAACAAGCCGATTAATGGCGTGGATGTATGTCCATAGTGGCATGGGGCGGATTAATATCTGCACCCTCTTTTCAACCTAACCTAGTGGGTCCAGAGGCTTGAAATTTTTCACCTCGAGTATGTCAAATTTTGTTCTGCCTGCCAAACAGTCATTTATGGACCGATCGGCTTAATTTTTTCGTAAAACCCTACAGCAAAACATGAGGAAATGTTCATTTATGCAAAATTGCAAATTTGAACCTTCCACTAAGGAACAGGGGCAAACTTCTCACATATCAATGAGTGCAGTGCGATTCAAGTTTAAGCTCAATGGTAAGGGGCCTCTTTTTTAATGCCGAGTCCGAACGACGTGCCGCAGTGCGACACCTCTTTGGAGAGAAGTTTTACATGGCATAGTACCTCAAAAATGTTGCCAGTGTTAGGAGGGGATACCCACCGCTGAACATTTTTTTCCGATGGTCTCGCCAGGATTCGAACCCAGGCGTTCAGTGTCATAGGCGGGCATGCTTAACTCTGCGCTACGGTGGCCTACAGCATTAGTGTTACAAGTACAACAGTGATTGTAGCTTGATCAAGGGAGAACCCCTTCAACTATTGTATTGGGTGATTTTTTTGAGGTTAGGATTTTCATGCATTAGTATTTGACAGATCACGTGGGATTTCAGACAAGGTGTCAAAGAGAAAGATTCTCAGTATGCTTTGACATTTCATCATGAATAGACTTACTAACGAGCAACGCTTGCAAATCATTGAATTTTATTACCAAAATCAGTGTTCGGTTCGAAATGTGTTCATTCACCGTAACGTTGCGTCCAACAGCATCTTTGAAAAAATACGGTCCGATGATTCCACCAGCGTACAAACCACACCAAACAGTGCATTTTTCGGGATGCATGGGCAGTTCTTGAACGGCTTCTGGTTGCTCTTCACTCCAAATGCGGCAATTTTGCTTATTTACGTAGCCATTCAACCAGAAATGAGCCTCATCGCTGAACAAAATTTGTCAAAATTTGAACACATTTCGAACCGAACACTGATTTTGGTAATAAAATTCAATGATTTGCAAGCGTTGCTCGTTAGTAAGTCTATTCATGATGAAATGTCAAAGCATACTGAGCATCTTTCTCTTTGACACCATGTCTGAAATCCCACGTGATCTGTCAAATACTAATGCATGAAAATCCTAACCTCAAAAAAATCACCCTTTAGTAGCATTAGATAGAGCAAACAAACTATTCCTTTGGTTAAACCTTCGTATTGAAGATACGTCGTGATAAAGCCAACATGGGTTTTTCTAATATTTGGTACTCTCATCCTCGTAAATACTACCAAAGTTCCATATGCCGCCGTGCCTGCTCTAACCGTCATTGTTTGATCCTCAAATATGGCTTGAACATCTGTCGTCAATGCTTCAGAGAATACGCAAACGATATTGACTTTAAGAAGTTGCATTAAACTCCCTTCTTTGATGACTACAAAACTGTAAAGGAAACACCACACCCCTTATTCATTGTGATGGCCTGAGACACCATCTGCTGAATATGGGTTAAAGGCGGAATTTTACACTCTTTAAAATAAGACTCGATTTTTTTTCTCCTCATTTTTTGGAAAATCTTTTTCCAATGTGTAATAGAAGAACATATACCACAAAACCGTATAGCTTAGAAGTACAGTCAATGAATGAAACGCAATTTAAATCTAGAGGTCGCAATTCTCGTTCGATTTGACTGAAATTTTGCACATGGTGTTTTGGTATCATTTCCAACAACTGTGTTAAGTATGGTTCAAAGCGGTCCATGTTTTGATATAGCTGCCATATAAACCGATCTGGGGTCTTTATGTTTTGAACATTTGTCTGAAAATCACCTCCATAAATCACAATCCTTTCATTTAAATCCCATATTGTTCCGGTTACAATACATCGAAATATCCTTTTCCGACCCTAAAAGGAATTTTTGATCAGCATAAAAATCTAAGACGATCTAGACATGTCCGTCCGTCTGTCTTTCTGTCTGTTGAAATCACGCTACAGTCTTTAAAAATAGAGATATTGAGCTGAAACTTTGCACAAATTCTTTTTTTTTGCCCATAAGCAGTTTAATTTTGAAGATGGCCTATATCGGACTATATCTTGATATAGCCCCCATATAGACCGATCCGCCGATTTAGGGTCTTAGGCCCATAAAAGCAACATTTATTACCCGATTTTGCTGAAATTTAGGACAGTGAGTTGTGTTTGGCCACTTGACATCTTTCTAGAATTTGGCCTAGATCGGTCCAGATTTGCATATAGCTGCCATATAGCCCGATCTGCCGATTTAGAGTCTTAGGCCCATTAAAGGCACATTTATTACCCGATTTTGCTGAAATTCGGGACAGTGAGTTGTGTTTGGCCACTCGACATCTTTCTAAAATTTGGCCTAGATCGGTCCAGATTTGGATATAGTTGCCTATAGACCGATCTGCCGATTTAGGGTCTTAGGCCCATTAAAGGCACATTTATTACCCGATTTTGCTGAAATTCGGGACAGTGAGTTGTGTTTGGCCACTCGACATCTTTCTAGAATTTGGCCTAGGTCGGTCCAGATTTGCATATAGCTGCCATATAGACCGATCCGCCGATTTAGGGTCTTAGGCCCATAAAAGCCATATTTATTTTGCTGAATTTTGGAACAGCGAGTTGTGTTAGGCCCTTCGACATCTTTCTTGAATTTGGCCCAAATCGGTCCAGATTTGGATATAGCTGCCATATAGACCGATCTGCCGATTTAAGGTTTTGGGCTCATAAAAGGTGCATTTATTGTCCGATTTTGCTGAAATTTGGGACAGTGAATTATTTGAGGCCTTTCGGCATCTTTCTTCAATTTGGCATGTGCATCTTTCTTCAAACGATCTCTCGTTTTAAAGTCTTGACGCTAAAAAAGCCACATTTATAATCCGATTTCGCTGAAATTTGACACAGTGACTTAGGTAAGGCTTTTAGACGTCCGCATGGGGTATGGTTCAGATCGGTCTATATTTGGATATGGCTCCCAAAAAAAACCAATATTTGTTCTACAAAACATTGACTTGTACTTATTAGACCACTCAATATTCGTGCCGAATTTGGTCCAATTCGGACCATATTTCGTATAACTGCTCTGGGGGCATAAATTATGCTTTTTTCACCGGATTATGACAAAAGGTGGTTTACCCACGGTGGTGGGTATGCAAAGATCGGCCTGGCCAAACGAAACGCCTTATTACTTATTACCTCTTGAACCCTCTAGCGGGTGCAGTTCTCTCTGATTTGGCTGAAATTTTGCACATCGACGTCTACTATGATCTTCGACATACGTGCCGACATACGACATAAAAACCGATCTCCCGATTTTACTTTTTGAGCACCTATAGGGAGCAATTCTTATTCGATTTGGCTGAAATTTTGCACAATGACTTCCTCTATGGTCTACAACATCCAAACCAAGTATGGTATGGAATCGGCCCATAACCTTTTATAGCATGACAATTTTTATCCATTATCCTTTGTTTGCCTAAAGAGAGATACCGAGCAAAGATCTTGACCAATGTGATCCATGGTGGAGTGTATATATTCTTCGGCCCCGCTGAACTTATCACGCTTTAACATTTTTTTTCGGTCTAATATGAGATTTATACTCTACTTCCAAAAACCTTTCTTTTGAGTCCCATATGGTTTAGAGCGGCCTATATGATCGTTAGGAGAGTTGGTCTCCTTACACTTGGTCCCAAGTTTTGAAGCCAAAGTTGTACTCTGTTCCCGAAAACCCTTCAATTGAGTCCCATATAGTGCCAATCGGACTACTTTCGAGTTTGGCTGGTGTTTCTCCCCAAACAATCTATACAAAAAAAATCGTGTCAGCCGTTTTTGAGTCTATACGAAAAAGATGAGATCTATGAGCTTTAAAGGCAATACATTTAAATTATACATTTATAAAACCGACTGACTATGTCAGTAATTAGAGAGCTATTTTTCTTGCATTCTTCAGTTTTTCTGGACCCATTTTTCTTGTAAAAAACTTTTATTATTTAAAAAAATCAACAGTTAATGTACTAACTACACTTTATGCCTAACTCTATCTCCTAAACTTTACTTTAACTTCTTTTAGATCGAACAAGATAATGCCTACGACCAACCCACCAGACCGCCATCAAGGTAAGTGCCAAGCTAATTACATGAATCTGCCATTGCCATTTTTCTAAACCATAAAAAAACCACACATGCCAAGAACACACATAATCTAAAGTTAATAATACTCTCAAGCAAAACAATGAAATGCAAAAGATCATGCTAACCTCATATCTAACCCTTGCCCAAAATTATCAATTTTTTTGTTGAAAAAAAAATGGGTTACCATTAAAGTCATGCTATAGTGCATAGGCTTTATATACCATTTAAACCAAAGCGGCAAAAAGGCATGCCTATATATACTCATATATGTGTCCTGTTCAGAATATGCGCATATGCCCTTAAAAACAAAAACAAGGAATCTTCATAGGACCCCGTTGAAATCTCCATAACAAACTACAACACATAACTCATAACATAAATAAACTAATAATGAAAAAAAAAAACAAATTGAACACTTGAACAAAATTAACTAAAAAAAAAAGAAACAAAACAAAAAAAACATCAAAATTTATTATTTTTCTTCAACCACATCCCACCCTATCACCATCATCCAACCACCAATACAAATCTTATCAATCAACCAAACATCGCAAACTGCTATCTATCATACACGTTCGAAACCCCTACCCCCAAAAACAACACCTCACCTAATCATTTTTAAAGGAACGAACAAGTGGCGATTAAGACATTGGGTAGCAATCGCGGCGGCAGTGGTGCCTCATCCACGGTGCGGACGGTGTTAATCAATGATGAGCGCAACTATTACAGTACCTTGACCACACCTAGGCCACCACAGATAGAAGCTCCTGGCAATGATGATGAATATGTCTATGAGACGGAATATGTTGATGGGCCCGATTATTATTACAGCGAAAAGGCAGCCCCTCCAGCGGCGCCAACAGCTGCACCAACCTATGCCCCATTGGTGAAGATAAATAATAATGGCAATTATAAAGAAGACAAGCTTCATTCGAATGCACCACCACAAATCAATGATCATGAGGGAGTGCATCAAAACACGATAAACAACTTAAGGCCCGAGGTAACATTGGCCACCACTAGAAGTACAGCTCCCAGTACCACAGTACGTAGCCCATTAACAAGCAGTACAGTAGCAACGACAACGTCCACTACTACATCCACAACTACGATTAGGACCACAGCAAGCTCGACTATAGCCACCACCAATCCAACGACCACCACAACACCCAGGCCTACGACCCCATTAAGTAAAACTACAAGTCCATACACCTCATCCACCACGACCACCACCACAACAAAATCAAGGTATTACAGCTGATTTTTTTTCGCAAAAATCGATACTGAAATCGAATCGCTCCACCTTTCCGCATCCATTTAGAACTATAGTAGGCATTCATTGTCCTTACTTTCTATCTCTTACACAACCTCGCACTCACACACACACACACACAACGAATTGACTTTTAAATGTTGAAACAACACATAGCGACACCAACACCAAACCAAACATAAAATGCATTTTATCTAAGAACAATGTTTGTGGAAAATCATGCTGGAAATTCATAAAGCTCTTCTTCTTTCCATGAATATCATGCATCTGTATGTTCTCCTTCCCTTACCTAATCCTTCTCTTCATATCTGTCCATTATTTCCTTAAGTAGTAACTAATTGGCTTCATTTATTTTGATTTCACACACCCACACCCACATAGACACAGAACATAGAACACACACACACACTAGGGCTAAAACATATTCCCTTTTTGGGAATATTATCAGAAAACATGGAGATCCAATGACTAAAAATTCTTATTCAAATTTCCCCCCCAGCCCATTTGCCTAACTAAACCAATATTTCTGGACAATGTATTTTGCATGTTTGCATGTTCATAAAGGCTATGTTATTAGAGGCAATTCTACGAAAATTGTATGTCAAGGATATTTGGAGTGCTTGCAAGGAATCATAATAAAATAGTTTTAAGATTATTGCTGTTATTGTATAATTAAAACCAAGTTTGTGTCTTAAGTCTTTTGTTTTTAGTGACCCTCTTACGGAATAACCAAAAATTTAAAATTAAACTTCCTAACAAAGAATGATGAGACATTATTACTTATTCTCATAATACAAGTCAATTCCAATCAAATCGGATTAAAAGGGAAGGATCGACTTATATGGAGGCTTGTAGTTAAATTCTAGTAAAATTTAGGAAAACGGAGCAAAATTTTGTTGATCAAAATTTTATATCAAGGTTTTTATGTCGCAACCTAATGTTAATTCAAATCTACGAATTGGTTAATTTGGCTAAAGTAACAAAGAAAGAGCTTAGGCGTATCTTATTCGGCAAAACATTGGCACCATTTCAAATTTCATAAAAAAAAATTAAAGAAAATTTGACCTAGATAACCTAGTAATAAAAATATCATCTTTTTTAAATGAACAGCGAAAATCCTATGGGGTGATGTGGATCCTGAGGATCACTTAAGCCGATAACTGGCTTAGGTGTATGTCCATTAATGTCTGCACCCCCTTTTCAGCCTAACCTAGTCTAAATGAAAAAGTCTCAAAGCCGCAGTGGCTATAACACTTAAGGCGATAACAGAATGGATAGAGGATAGGAGCGTGTCATACCATAGCGATATCATCGAGGTGACGGTAGGATACCTGGAAGAAGTTTCCAATCAGATACCTGCGACGACACTTGAGGTCCACGTTGAGCCACGTTTCCGTTTCCCATGAAATAAGTATCAACGAGTAGTTCCAGTGCCTCTTCACTAGACGTTGTCTATGCATTCTCTGACTTCTCCGTAATAGGTTTCGAGTACAGGATCCTCCTTAGCCCAATGGACTGAGATGTTTCCTCCACGGAACTGCAGAATATCAACCAGTATTTGTTCTGAGCTTTTCTCAGCTCGCCCTTGAATTTTCTTAGCTCAGCCTTGTATCGTATGGTGCCCTTGTGGCTTTCTTCCTGCTGAAGAGTTTTTTGCAGCTCTTCCTTAGGCCCACCAGTTCTGGGGTCCACCATGGCGGTCGCTGTTTGCCCCTTGGCTTGGCGCTAGGACATGATGACACAAGCGAGTCTTTCAGGGCCTTCGTGATCTGCTTGACTATTATGTCCATATTCTCCGCAGTTGCCACTTTCTTTTCTGGTCTAGAAGGGATAGACTTGCAGAATTTGTGCCGAAATTTATCCCAATCCGCCTTTCTTCTGTTTAGCTGCGGGAACACTTCTGCAGTATTTTCGCCAAGGCTGAAACTAGTATAACGATGATCAGAGAAGCTGTGGTCATCCAATATTTCCCAGTCGCATATCATTTCGATTATATCGTCCAATACAAAGGTAATATCTATTAACTCCTGCCTATTCCTGGTAATAGAGGTTGGTTTATTTTCTTTTTAACAAATCGCCAGATTGATACTTTTATATATTTTCCATTAGCAGCTCACCCCACGAATCAATCCCCCGCACACCCATGGTTCCTGGATAAGAATCATGTTAAATCCTCCTGCCATCAGAAGGACCTTTAGTGCCGCCGAAGCGGCCTTACAATGGTGGAGATTTATCTGCAGAAACCGGAGCATAGTCAGGCTTCATAATTTCCACCACTTTTGCATAACATTCGTCCTCTGAGTCGGCCAAGAGTTCACCCTCTCAAGATTTGTTTGATCTTGTCATGATGGGTTTCCTAATGCATCCAGGGGTAGTTGAGAATCCAGTGGAGTCTCTCTTCGTCAGGGCACTGGACAATTGCGGTGTGGACGATTCCTCCACAGATACTTCACCTGTACCTATCTTTACTCCTTCAAAAGTTGGCGTGCTTTGGACAGACAAACAATCCAAGAGACAGCTGGACATGGCTAAATCGTTTTGTAATGCCAAGACGACCAAGAGTATATAATACAATGTAATGTGTTGGCTCTTAGGAAAAAGTTTGTGTCTTAAGTCTTTTGTTTTAACGAATTTATTCTAACATATTTATTTGGAATATTTTGTGTAAGTGCTACAAGGGATATCTGGTATATAGTCTTGATCGCCAGGACATTCCGTCCATCCGACTTACGAATGCATGCTTCTCTTTATACCCCACACCCCACGCCGTGGTACAGGGTATAATAACTTAGGACATTTGTTTGTAACACCCAGAAAGAAGAGATATAGACCCATTGATAATTATTCCGATCTACTCGGAATTTTTTTTTTACCCACCACCGAAGGATGGGAATATATTAATTTTGTCATTCCGTTTGCAACACATCGAAATATCCATTTGCGTCCCTATAAAGTATATATATTCTTGATCGTCCTAAAAATTTAAGACGATGTCCGTCTGTCCGCATGTCTGTTGAAATCACGCTTCGGTCTTTAAAAATAGAGATATTGAGCTGAAACTTTGCCCAGATTCTTCTTTAGTACATAGGCAAGTTTGAAGATAGGCTATATCGGACTATATATTGATATAGCCTCCATATAGACCGATCTGCCGATTTAAGGTCTTAGGCCCATAAAAGCCACATTTACTATCAGATTTTGCTGAAATTTAGGACAGTGAGTTGTGTTGGGCCAACATCCTTCTTCAATTTGGCCCCGATCGATCCAGATTTGGAAATAGCTGTCATATAGACCGATCTCTCGATTTAAGGTTTTGGGCCCATAAAAGGCGCATTTATTGTCTGATGTCGCCGAAATTTAAGGCCGTGAGTTGTGTTAAACTCCTCGACATCTCTCTTGAATTTGGCTCAGATCGGTCCAGATTTGGATATAGCTGTCATATACACCAATCTCCCGATTTAAGGTATTGGGCTCATAAATGACGCATTTATTGTCCGATTTCGTCGAAATTTGGGACAGTGAGTTATGTTAGACTCTTCGACATCCTTCTTCAATGTGGCCCAGATCGGTTCAAATTTGAATATAGCTGCCATATAGACCGATCTCTGGATTTAAGGTCTTGAGCCCATAAAAGGCGCATTTATTGTCCGATTTTGACGAAATTTAAGACAGAGAGTTGTGCTAAACTTTTTCATATCCCTCTTTAATTTGGCCTAGATCGGTTCAGATTTGGATATAGCTGCCATATAGACCGATCGCTCGATTTAAGGTCTTTGCCCCACAAAAGACGCATTTATTGTCCGATTTTTTAGAAATTTGAGACAGCGAGTTGTGTTAGGCCCTTCGATATCCCACTTTAATTTGGCCTAGATCGGTTCAGATTTGGATATAGCTGCCATATATACCGATCTCTCGGTTTAAGGTTTTGGGCCCATAAAAGTCGTATTTATTGTCCAATGTCGCCGAAATTTGGTAAGGCTTTTCGACATCCTTCTTCATTTTGGGCCAGATCGGTTCAGATTTACATATAGCTCCCATATATATGTTCATCAGATTTTGAGAAATATTGCAATAAAGTGTTCATTTGTTAACCGATTCTCGCGAAATTTGGTAGGAAGGATTTTTGCTTGACACTCTACATTACAGGTGGATTTCATAGAAATCGGTTCAGATTTAGATATATGTATACCGCCCGATTTTCGCATCTAGAGCCACTGCACGCGTATTTATTGACCAATCTTGTCAAAATTTTGCATAACTCATCACATTCTCTCAGAAGTTTGGTCGATATCGGTTCAGATATACATATAGCTCCCATATATATGTTCGTCCGATTTTGAGAAATATTGCAATTAAGTGTTCATTTGTTAACCGATTCTCTCGAAATTTGGCAGGAAGGATTTTCTTATGACCCTCGACATTAGTGGTGGATATCATTGAAATCGGTTCAGATTTAGATATATGTATACCGCCCGATTTTCGCATCTAGAGCCACTTCACGCGTATTTATTGACCAATCTTGTCAAAATTTTGCATAACTCTTTTTCTCGACGGCTACCACATTCTCTCAGAAGTTTGGTCGATATCGGTTCAGATTTACATATAGCTCCCATATATATGTTCGTCCGATTTTGAGAAATATTGCAATTAAGTGTTCATTTGTAAACCGATTCTCTCGAAATTTGGCAAGAAGGATTTTCTTATGACTCTTGACATTACATGTATATTTCATAGAAATCGGTTGATATTTAGATATAGCTGCCATATATGTAAATATATCGTCCAATTTTCGCTCCTGGAACAACTGCAAACGCATTTATTGACAAATCTTCCCAAAACTTTGTACAACGCTTTCCTCGACAACTATCACATTAACTCAGAAGTTCGGTCGAAATCGGTTCAGATTTGGATATAGCTCCCATATATATGTTCGTCCGATTTTGAGAAATATTGCAATAAACAACAACATTAGTTAAGCGATTCTCTCGAAATTTGGCAGGAAGGATATTCTTATGACCTTTGACATTACTTTTGGTTTTCATAGAAATCGGTTCAGATTTAGATATAGCTGCCTTATGTGTATATCGCCCGATTTTCGCTTCTAAAGCTAAAGCAAGCGCATTTATTGACCAATCTTGCCACAATTTTGGACAACGCCTTCCTCGATGACTACCATACCATACCATACCATCTACAGTGTTTGGTCAAAATCGGTTCCGATTTAGATATAGCTTCCATATATATGTTCGTCGGATTTTAGATAATTTGCAACAATTTTGTCATTTGTCAGCCGTAGTTATTACAGTTAGAACATATTTGCCCGAAATTTGATAAGGATTGTTTAATAATCCATCTGAAAACATCCGACGAAGACGAGATCAAAATTGGTTCAGTATAAGATATAGCTCCCACTTTGTAGGGTATTATTGTTAGGTATTGCCTTTTGTTACTGGTTTGTAACTCTGATTTGGTTTAAATTTCCTATGCTCACTTCAAATATGACTTACAACACTTGTGCAAATTTTGTTCCATCACCAGATATAGCTCCCCAGCTCACATCCCTATTGAAATCTTTTATATGTTTAAACTTGTTTTCTATTCGCAACACTTGTGCAAATTTTTTTCCATCACCAGATATAGCTCCCCAGCTCACATCTCTATTGGAATCTTATATATGTTTGAGCTTGTTCCCTATTCACAAAGCAACTTTATCAATTATAAACTAACCTTCAATTATTTTAAGTCACTTTTATCATGGCTTCTTTAAGCCTCCAATATCCTAGGCATCTTAAAACACCAATGACGGACTAATTGACTATAGAGTCTGGTCTGTCGGACAACAAATGTGATAAATTACATAAATGAGTTGTTAAATGTTAGCATGTGCATGATTATTTAAAGATATTTCAGACTTGCTAGCAGCGTGCATGTTAAACAAAAATATCACAAACTATTCAGTGAGAACCTTTCTTTTAAATAAATAGAGTTTTTAATTTATTAAATATAACTCTTCTTTTAAGGAAAAAATATAATAAACAAATATTTATGTTTTCTTTTTCTATCGCGTTAAATATAAACCAAACATGGTCTCTAAAAAAAAAAAAAAAAAACCAAAACACCAAAAATATCACCGGTCCTCAAAAAAATCACCAACACCTAAATACCACTCACCATGCCTCTGTATTTATTTTATGTGGCTCTTTTGCCCCCTGCCTTTTGTCTTTGTCTTGTTCTTTCTTACTTTCGCGATGTAACCCATTTCCCTTTTCTTGAATTATTAATGACCCATATCTGTTTGGCAAAATGTCTGCTCTACCCTCATGTTGTTGGCTAAATAGTAGTAGATCATCAAGTGTTAATGCCCCCTATAATATAAATGCTGACCACACTCACCAACACCACCACCACCACTACCAAGAACGCCCCCATCACCACCACCATTATGTAGATCAGCAGTCTGTAGAGCAACCTGCTATTGGCTATGATAAGAGAAAAAACCATCAACATGATGTGGGCACAAATGTTGAACATGAACAAATCATTTTCAATATTGGCAAATTGAAAACAGCCTCATCACCTCAAACAATTAGGAATAATAATGATAATGATAACAATAAACAAATAATTAATCAATATGCACACTCACTAGACCAAACACAACGACAACAACAACAACAACAACAATCACAAGAACATGAACAATTACCACAACCAAAGTTGATATTGATAAAACAAGCATTGACACCGAACCAAACAACGCTACACCACTATGAACACGAACAAGAACCACCAACACCACCTCCACCACCACGACCACCATCATCTGAACAAGAACCAGAGACTCTTGTACCATTTAAGGCTAATAAGACTGAACGATATATACTAACCTTATTAACGGATAATGTGGATTTCTCCAACAGATCCAAAACGCATGTCAATCAAAAATTACAGCTCCAACAACATGAACCACCACAGCAACAACCAGAACAAGAACAACAAAAGTCACAATTGTATCCAAAACATAATAGTAGGCCGGAGAGCAAACATGTTAGGCCGTTGAGTGCGCAGAGCTCAACATCCACCACTACCACCACCACCACATCCTCTACCCCTCGTCCCAAAACATTTCCCATAACCTCTCCCCTGCCCACAGGCCCTGAAACCTCCTACCATAACTCTGTCCCCCAAAAACTCTCACAAACAAATTTCCCCCACGATGTAGAAACCGTTTATGGAGAAAGTCAAAATGTCCATGTACAAAGTGCTGCACCGCCTAAAAACTATGACACCCAACGTGGTGAATATCAAGCCTTGAACTATGCCACAAGGTCACAAAGCAATGACAAAAACTCTGCCAACAATGAGTTTCGAGCCAAAAGCTATGACATCTATGGCGGTGGAGTGAAAAGTAATGAATTCGTAGATGAGAATTCCAAAAATGGTGCCAATAAAAAACATATCAAAAGTTTTGTTATATCCGATTTGTCACCGCAAAGCTTTAAGGCCAAACCCACCGACGAGGTGAATAAGGAAAATCGCAAAACGGAAGAGCCAAAGGAAGTTCTAAAAGGTGCTAGTTCCAGTACAACGACCACAACAACCAGATATCCAAGCTTAAATGCAGCAAATGCTGCTCCACAGCCCAAACCATTCGAATATAAACTGCAGACGGGTGCCAATGGTTTCACACTCAGAGCCCAGCATATAGAGTTTCCAGTGGAGTCATATACGCCATTGTTTGAAAGGAAACCTGTGACACAGTATTTCACCACACCTCATCCCAGCACCCTAAGTAGCAGCAGTCCATTTACAACAACAAGCTCAACTACAGAGTTACCCACTACCAGGCCAACGTCAACGAGTACAAGTACAACCACGACCACCACCACCACAACGCAAAGAACTACTCCCAAATCAGTGGAGAATAAAATTTTGCAAGCTACCTATAACGAAGAGGAAATTGAGGTCACCACATATGCGCCACCCTTGAGAACATGGCGTCATGGAAGACCTACTATACAAAGTACAACATCAACAACTACTTTAACACCCTATAGGCAACCATTTAGTGACTACACATACCGAGGACAAACGGAGTCAAGTAAATTGCAATCGCTGGCCAATGAATATTTGCCACGTTCGACCTCAAGTAGTACCAGCACCAGCACTACTTCAACCACAACCACTACAACGACAACTCCCAAGAGTACCACCAGCACCACAACGCCAAGGCCCACAACAACCTCCACCACCACCACCACAACTACCACCACACCGGCTCCTACAACCACTTCGGCTGCCACACCTTCTTCTTCGTCTTCCACCGCTTGGGCTGTCCAGACTTACACTTCGCGGGCTTCCACCTTCAAGGATAGCCTACAAAAAACCACCATTGCCACAAATATACGCTATGTCTCTCCTTACAAAAGTCTAGAGGTCATACTGCAGAAAGATGAAAAATCTGCCTATACAAATGTGAGACCTTCGAGTAAAACGAAATTCTCAACACCCAGTTCAACGGTGCATCCATTTTTGCAAACTACCGCCAAACCCTTAAGAAGTTATTTCTTGATAACCTCACCTCCACGTAACCTCAATGAGTCCTTGTTTGCCACCATGGCTTCAAATATCAGAAATTTCAGCGTAAGTGATGCCATAATAGGAAGTCCAGGGGGCTCGTCAAATAGTCGCAGGCCCTCAGTCACAACAACAGAGGTGCTCTCTACCAGCACCACCACCACAGAGAGAACCACACCCACCACAATGTCCACATTAATATCAACCTCACCTCTAAGGTTTGGTGCGGACAAACCAAGATCTCGAGGTCGCTCTCGCTATACGGTGGCCACAGCCAACAATTTGCTGGATGTGGATGAAGCTCCAACTACCTATTCGCCCAGAAATCGTTTCAGGCCCTCGAATTTTGAAAATGAAGCCACCACAAGTTCACCGGCCACCACAGGCTATGCGGGTAGAAGAAAACTCCAAAGAGCAAGAGTAACTGCATTTAAAAGTCAAAAACCACCTCAAGACAAATATCAAAATCTCAAAACGCCAGAGGAAACCCCCAAGGCTGAGGCCTTAGTTGCTGGCCCCTTGGAACACAATCAAGGCAACAGCATTGAAGGTGCGGTTAAAAATGCTGGCGAAAACGCCGAAGATGTTACCGAAAGACCTCTCAAATATTATTACTCCAATAAATATCGCCAGCAGACTGGTGAACACAATCTGGCCGATGGCTTACAAAATGCCGGCTATATAACCTCCACCTCTAAAAGCAATTCTTTAAAAGCCTCTTCTGTGTTGGAGCAGTTAAAGCTCTTCCTCAGTGGTGACAGTGAAGAGGATAGTGAAAGTAGCTCACCCCAATTTGTCAATGGGGATTTTCGGGAACCCGAAATAAAGGCAGCGGTAGAAGAGATCAAAAATCTATATGCCTCAACGACGGGACAGCGACAGACGTCTACATCAACGACGACTACAACGACAACGACGACTACTACACTGAGACCTACCACTGCAGCCAGACCAACAACATTAGCTTACACTAGCCATAATCCAAACACTAAACGTGACCAAGAACAACAAAAACAACAACAACAACAGCCAACACACTACACAACCACAGAACCCTCTAGCCCCAGCACTACTCAGACACCCTACCCTTCGGCCCAGTTTAGATTAACACCAACAAAAACCTCTGCAACAGCCACAACGCCTAAATACTATCCCAAATTTCCATCCCCAACCTTTAGTGTTCAGTCCTCGCCACCCACTACTACTACTACTACTAGCACCACCACCACCACCAAAACTACCACTACAACATCAACCTCTACCAATTCCAACTCAATCACTACCAACAACAACAACAACAACAAGTCCAGCCATAACCAGCCATCACAGTCACCAGCTTATACAGCCAACCAGGCTAAGACAACAGGCCCCAATGGCTCAGGATCGGGCGCCAAACATCACTCCTCTTCCTCCACCTCCACCTTGGCTAGTGCAACGGCTGTCCTACCACCTGCTCGTGTCTCGCGAGTCAATAGTGCTCTGAAATCATCCATCGCTGCAGCTGCCACTGCCATACCCTCCTCGCTGAATGCTAATAACAATGCGGCTAGCGGTTCGCCTCAGAGAACTGGCCACAATAACAAATTCTCCCTGGGTTCGGCTGTAAAATGTTCCGATACAACCTCCAATGCCAAATGCAACGAAATTCCCTCGAGGTATTGTCTATAGAAACCAAAAAAAAAAAAAAAAAAAAACAACAAAAACCAAAGTCAAAGCCCTTGATTACAAGTTTTGCTATCTCTGTCTCTCTCTCCACCACAAACAAAAAAAAAAGGAAATTCTTTCTGTCTTTTTATCTCGTAAAACGTTTAGCAAAAATCACTGGCTTTCTAAAACCAAACAACAAATACTCTCTAAAGCAAAGCAGCAAAATGATATTTTAAATGCACCATAATTTGATATTCTATAACTGCAACTATGTCTCACTGTCTCTCGCTCTCTCTCTGTCTCTTGACCTCTTGTATTGGCCACGTTTACTAAAAGCTCAAAACTGCCGTAGCTGCAATACACTCAAGCAAAAATTTCTCTAACAATATATTGCAAGCCAAAGAAACCAAAAATGCAGCTGCCCCCGCCCCCATTAGAAAATATATTTTAGCAATTATTTTTCTAATACAAATTTTCACGTTGTACGCTCAAGAGTTTCAAGACAATTGATTCACGAAATATTGGAAAATATTGTTTCAAAAAAGTTTTTCAGGTGGTGGTAAAATTTTTTGGAGTTGAATATGATTTTTTTTTTCTTTACTTTACTTTGTTACTTGATATTGGTTTCATTAGTTTTGTTACATGCACCATTTTTTTTAGAATAATTTTAAATAAAAAAAAACAACAAAATTACATAAACGTGAGAACCGAAAGGATCTTCCATTTTTATAATGCACCATTTATTAGCTTGATTTTGGTTGTTGCACTGTAGTTTGATATGAAAAAATTAAGAACATTTAAATTAACCATTGATTGGATTGTTGCATAATAATTCCATTTCTCAAATTCAGGTTCAAATTTCAAAGCTTTAACAAGTATTTTTTACATGTTTCCTTAAAGTTTATGGGGTGTTCACATGTTCGGATGTGTAAAATAATTAACATGATTGCCATAATAACGGAAACTACATACATACATACTTCCCTAGATTCTTATACAAGGGTGCTCACCCATTCAATTTTAGCTGAATGGGTTCAAACCGCAAAGAGTGGTCTAAAATCAAAGACCATATGATAGACTACTACTTTAAATCAAAAAAAATTCTTTTCGAGGGATCTTAGTAACGATTTCGAGATGAAGACGCACGACTTCAAAACTTCTTATCTCACTATATTTAATGTACACTTCCTTCATTTAGATGTTCTCTCGCTGACTAATTGTCATTTTATATTCGATGGACAACTCCTTCACTTCGATGTTCACTCGCTGACTAACTCTCATTTTATTCCACAAATGTCTTTCATCTTCTTAATTGAAAAATTCTGTTTTGATATGGTAGAAGATTTTTTTCTTGATATTAAGAATTGTTATTATAAAGGGTGATTTTTTTGAGGTTAGGATGTTCATGCATTAGTATTTGACAGATCACGTGGGATTTCAGACATGGTGTCAAAGAGAAAGATGCTCAGTATGCTTTGACATTTCATCATGAATAGACTTACTAACGAGCAACGCTTGCAAATCATTGAATTTTATTACCAAAATCAGTGTTCGGTTCGAAATGTGTTCATTCATGTGTTCAGCGATGAGGCTCACTTCTGGTTGAATGGCTACGTAAATAAGCAAAATTGCCGCATTTGGAGTGAAGAGCAACCAGAAGCCGTTCAAGAACTGCCCATGCATCCCGAAAAATGCACTGTTTGGTGTGGTTTGTACGCTGGTGGAATCATTGGACCGTATTTTTTCAAAGATGCTGTTGGACGCAACGTTACGGTGAATGAACACATTTCGAACCGAACACTGATTTTGGTAATAAAATTCAATGATTTGCAAGCGTTGCTCGTTAGTAAGTCTATTCATGATGAAATGTCAAAGCATACTGAGCATCTTTCTCTTTGACACCATGTCTGAAATCCCACGTGATCTGTCAAATACTAATGCATGAAAATCCTAACCTCAAAAAAATCACCCTTTATATGCTAACTTTCTTTACTTTTCTTACTTTAATAGGCTATGACAGAATATTTGTTCCACTAGCCTAAAGTAGAATAGCGTTCGAAGCTTCTCGTTCTTCTGCGCTCATTCTTAAATCTCTATTTCGAGGTGTCTCCCACAACTTGATCTTTCCATCGGGCTTTTGATCTTTCCGGTTTGCGTGTACCACCGTGTTTGCCTTCAAAAGACTTCTTTGCTGGAGCTTCTTCATCCATTCTGACAACCTTGACCTAGCCAACGCAGCCATTGTATTTTGATGTGTGCAACTATGCTATCGTCGTCATACAGCTCATACAGCTCGTGGTTCATACGTCGCCTATATTCTCCGTTAACGCAAACTGGTCCATATATTTTACGAAGAATCTTTCTCTCAAATACTCCAAGCACTGCCTCATCTGCTTTCACAAGTACCCATGCTACAGAACCATATAACAGTACGGGTAGTATCAGTGTATAGTGTAATCTGTCGAGAGGTGGCCTTGTTTCTAAACTGTCTACTTAGTCCAAAGTAGCAACTGTTTGCCAGTATTATTCTTCGATTACGCTCAAAACTGTTGTCATTCGTTTCGGTTACGGCGGTGCCGAGGTATATAAAGTTACTGACTGTCTCAAAGTTGTGGTTGCCAACTTTCTCCATTTTCTTTATCTGCTGGGTTGTGCAAGGCTTTTTGGGAGTTGAAACCAACCCACCCAAAACCCATTTTCACTGACGCTCTTTCGATTCTTTCAAAGGCTGCAGTTACTAAAGGGTGATTTTTTTGAGGTTAGGATTTTCATGCATTAGTATTTGACAGATCACGTGGGATTTCAGACATGGTGTCAAAGAGAAAGATGCTCAGTATGCTTTGACATTTCATCATGAATAGACTTACTAACGAGCAACGCTTGCAAATCATTGAATTTTATTACCAAAATCAGTGTTCGGTTCAAAATGTGTTCAAATTTTGTTCAGCGATGAGGCTCATTTCTGGTTGAATGGCTACATAAATAAGCAAAATTGCCGCATTTGGAGTGAAGAGCAACCAGAAGCCGTTCAAGAACTGCCCATGCATCCCGAAAAATGCACTGTTTGGTGTGGTTTGTACGCTGGTGGAATCATTGGACCGTATTTTTTCAAAGATGCTGTTGGACGCAACGTTACGGTGAATGAACACATTTCGAACCGAACACTGATTTTGGTAATAAAATTCAATGATTTGCAAGCGTTGCTCGTTAGTAAGTCTATTCATGATGAAATGTCAAAGCATACTGAGCATCTTTCTCTTTGACACCATGTCTGAAATCCCACGTGATCTGTCAAATACTAATGCATGAAAATCCTAACCTCAAAAAAATCACCCTTTACTTCCCGTGACTGACCTATGATATCTATGTCATCGGCATAGGCGAGTAGCATGTGTTCTCTTGTGATTAATGTGTCATATCTATTCATATCTGCATCTCGTATAATCTTTTCCAGTAGGATATTAAAAAGATCACACAATAGGCTGTCTCCTTGCTTGAAACCTTGTATGGTATTAAATGGTTCGGAGAGATTCTTTCCTATTCTTACTGAGGAACGCCTATCAGCAAGTGTCATCCTGCAGAGTCTTATTAGTTTGGCAGGGATATCAAACTCAGACATGGCTTGAAAGGAGTATCGAAGGCGGCTTTGTAATCAACAAAGAGATGATAGGTGTTGATTTGTCCATCTAGGGTCTTTCCCAGGATTTGGCGCAGTGTAAATATTTGGTCCAGGGTGGATTTACCAGGTCTAAAGCCCCATTGATAGGGTCCAATTATCTCATTGACTTTAGTTTTTAATCTTTCACATAGTACGCTCGAGAGTATCTTGTATGCGATGGGGAGGAGACTTATTCCTCTGTAGTTGGCACATTCCCCGTCTTGTCTCCTTTCTTGTGTACGGGACATAGTATGCTGGGGTTCCAATCATCGGGAATGCGTTCTTCTAGCCAGATTGCGCAGATAAGCTGATGCATACGCCTTATCAGCGTGTCGCGTCCGGTCTTAAATAGTTCAGCGGGTAACCCGTCGGCTCCTGCTGCCTTGTTGTTCTTTAGTCGGGTCACTGCTACTTGGATCTCATTCTGACTAGGAGGTAGACATTCATACCATCATCAGGGATTGGTTCTGCGGAATCCTTTTCGCCGCCAACGTCGGACCCTAGTAGTTGTATAAAATGTTCTTTCCATAATTTCATGTCTTATTATAAAACACAAAATACTTTTGATGAAGATCAAACTACCGTGAAGGGAAGAGGATAGTGAAAGTAGTTCACCACAATTTGTCAATGGGGGGTTTCAGGAACCCGAAATAAAGGCAGCGGTAGAAGAGATTAAAAACACTAAATATTTTTAATTGAAGATCATGCTACCGTTTAAAAGTAGAATATTCGCCTGCGACAAGGTTATATCGTTCTTTACTTAAAGAAATGAAAAAATTCTTACAATTAGCAGCGTCCTTAGTTTTTTTTTTTTTTTAAAGTTGGCATTAACAACACTATAAATTCAATCGGGCCAAAACTATGGATTAGTTTGAAGAAATCAAACCCGGTAACGTTCACACTTCTAGGACTTCAACTATTCAGATCGGGTGATCAGTCAATAAGGCAAATATATTGCGATTTGCTCGATATTCAGAACTAATGAAGGTAGTTGAAACACAGTTCACTGTATAACATTTCTGGGAAATCAGGTCCTTTATAAGCTCAATAGTTTGAATCGGAATCAATAGCTTTAATCCGTCTCTAGAAGACCACCATGGCGCAGAGGCTAGTATGACGCCAAATCCCGTCGTGAATTTCAGATACGTTTTTCAGAAGTGGTTATCCCTTACTAATGCTGGCTACATTTGTAGAGCATCCTGCCATGTTATATCATCCCTACCAAGTGTTGTCGCTATGCGGCAAGCCATTCGGACTCGGCATATAAGAGGAGGCCCCTTATCATTGGGCTTTACTTTAATCCGACTGCACTCATTGATACTATTTTTATAGTAAACTAGCTCGCCTTCTTTCACTCTCTTATTTTATCTGAGCTCTATTCTGGCCCAGGCAGCAAATAAGTCCTGTTTTGGGGTGCTGGTACGGCCTTTCATATACTTTGCCCAAATGTGGTTATCATTTTCGTGCTCTATTCCTAAACACCTTTCATTTAAGCCTTATATTGCTGTGGTCGGTAAATATATCTGGTATGGGAGGGTGAGGTGGATGTTCATATATCAGATTCGTGCTCTATTTGTTTTATATTTCCATTTGGAGGGTTTTGGAGGTGGATGTCCCATCCTAAATAAGGATACCAAATTCTTGTTTTTGAGCTAAAAACTAAATTTCATTTAAATTGCCCCACTTATCTCCGAGACCTGGCATTTTTGAAAAAGTGTAAGGGGAGGGTCAGCCCGTTAAAGTTTGGATATTAGATCTATTTATTCTCTTGGTTTTGGTTGTGGATTGGAATAGCCATACGCTTTGCTTCCCGAAAGTGGATATCAGATTCATATCCTTCTCCAAAAAACACATTTGTGCTACATACTGCTATAGTCGGTATATATGTGTGGTTTTGGGGGAGTTTATGAGGTGAGGCGTACCCCCAACACTTGGCCCCAAAGTAGGTTATAAAATTCGTTTTCTCATCTCAAATACCTTTCATTTGAGCCACATATTGGTACGTTTTTACTCTTTGTGGAGTGTTTTGGGGAAGTGGCGGCAAATACGTTTATTTAAGCGCCATATTGCGATGGTCAGTAAATAATTGCTGCAGGAAATTAGTCTCGAAAGTGGGTATCAATTTCATGCTCTAATCCTTTCATTTGAGCCCCACACTGACCTGGGAGTTGTTATGGTGGTGGGACGTCCCCTAGAAAGTTGGTCTCGAATGTTGACTTCAAATTCGTGGTCTACTCCCAAATACCTTTCATTTGAGCCCCAAATTTCCATAGTCGGCAGACATGTAAGGTTTGGGGTTGTTTGGGAGGATATCTATCCGATTCGTGTTCTACTCTAAAATACCTCTTAATTGAGTCCCTTTTAAGGTTTTGTTATGGGAGTGGGGTGGCCCCATATACACTTTTTCCTGAATATTTATATCAGATTCGTGCGTTACTCCCAAAGTCCCAAAGTTCATTTGAGACCCATATTGCTATGGTCGTAAATTTGTCCTGTTTGGGGGTTATTTTGGGAGTAAGGGCGCCCCCGAAACTCTTTGTTCCACATTTGGATATCAGATTCTTATTCTACACTCAAATACCTTCTATTTAAGCCCCATATTGCCATGGTCAGTAAATAAGTCTTAATTGGGGGGGTGTTCTGTGGAAAGAGAGGACTCAGCTCAAAAAGGCTCGTGTCGATTGGTCGAAAGAAATGCTCCAAAAATACGACAATTGGTTGAAATGCGACAATTGATTGATATGCAAATGCAAATTTTGCCTATGAACAGGGGCAAACTTCTCACATATCAATGAGTGCAGTCCGATTCAAGTTTAAGCTCTGGCGTGACCATCAGAAAAAATTTTCAGCGGTGGTTTTCCCCTCCTAATGATGGCAACATTTGTGAGGTACTATGCCATATAAAACTTCTCTCCAAGAGGTGTCGCACTGCGGCACGCCGTTCGGACTCGGCTATAAAAAGGAGGCCCCTTATCATTGAGCAATTGGTTGATATAGCTGCTATATAAACCGATCTTGGATCTTGACTTCTTGAGCCTCTAGATGGCGCACTTCTTATCTAATTTTGCTGATGGGATGTTTTGTTATGACCTCGAACACACGTGCCGATTATGGTCTGAATCGGTTCATAACTTGTTATAGCTGCCATATAAACCGATCTCGGATCTACGCTTCTTAAGCTACTAGAGAGAACAATTATTATCCGATTTGGTAAAATTTTGCATGAGGTATTTTGTTTTGACTTCCAACAACAACTATGGTCCATATCGTTTCATAATCTGATATAGCTCCTATATAAAATAATCTCCAGATTATATTTCTTGAGCTTATAGAGGGCGCAATTCTTATCCGATTTCGCTGAAATTTTGTAAAATGATTTCTCTATCTTTCAATATCCGTGCCAGATATAATCCGAATCGGTCTGTAACAGATTTAGCTCCCAAATAAACTGATCTCCAGATATTACATCTTGAGCCCCTATAGGGCGCAATTCTTATCCGATGAAATTTTGCACAATGACTTTTACTATGGTCTTCAACATTCAAACTAAGTATGGCCCGAATCGGTCCACAACCTGATATGGCTCCAATAGTATGGCAATTTTTATCCATTATTCTTTGTTTTCCTATAAAGAGATGCTGCGCATAGAACTTGACAAATGTGATCCATGGTGGAGAGTATATAAGATTCGGCCCGGCCGAACTTTGCACGTTTTTACTAGTTAATTGTCCTTCTTGTTGTGTACTTCAAATATAGTTCGAATCGGCCCATACCCTGATGATAAATCTCCCGAATTTAGTGCTTAGCATATAGAGGGCCCAATTTGCGTCCGATTGGGCTAAAATTTTGTACAATGATTTCTCCCAATATTTCCAACTGACTTCATTAAATTTGATTTAAATCGGTCTATGCATTTGCATTGATTTTAACTTCTCGTTTTCGTTTTAAATATAAGTGATAGAAAAATAACGAAAGTATCGATACTATTGATATTTATTATCGATCGAAAATATCGAATGTTGCGAATATCGATAGTAAGCGTATGCACTTGATCTAATATCACCGGAATAAAAAAATTTATCTTTGCAAAAATTGTTTCAGATCTCATTTTTAACAGACTTATCAAGTAAGAAGTTCAAATATCATTACGTCATTGTTGTAATTCATGTTAAACTACTTGATTCATTACTTCATATTCATATTCTGCGAAAAAAAAATTACCACATTTTAATTAAAAAAAAAATTAAACCCCCAAAAAGAATTATTGCGTACACGGAAAAAATATTAGAAAAATTAAAGTGAAATATACTTAAAATACCAAAGCTGGCCAACAATGACCATTTATTCTCTAAAAATGATTTCGGATGATCCGCAGAGAAGAATAATCCTATCTTCGAAGATTTCGAAGTCAAAGCCTCGTTGTCTTTTCACCTGAACAGTATTTCAAGATTTACATCTTTGACTCTCCTAATATTACTTCCCCAAATCTTATATTTCACTTTCTTTTACAGGATTGAAGAACATCACAATTATAACAAACAAACTGTACACACTTAACACTTAAAAAATACTCAAAAACGAACAAAAGACCTTTTGGTTCTCACTGTAAAAAAATTGTAATCATCATAAACATTGTGTTGGAATAATAATTTAAACAAATTTTTTTTGGCTTTCCTAATGGGGAAATCCATGTATTGGATTATAATCTGCATGGTGAAGGTTGTCAAATTGTCAATAATATTTTGCACGAATTTGTATATAATATATATATATATATATATCAAAAAAAATCTATTAACTCCAAAGATTAAGAATAAAGTGTCATTTTGTTTTCTATGCTACTTTTATTTACTTGTAATAATCTAAGCATAATTACTGCCTTTTTACTTTGAAAACTGTCAAACTAATCGCTGCCTGTTTCTATAATCTGTTTTTCTTTTTTCTCTTTTTACGCTGTTTCTAACATCTAAAACAATTTTACTAAACTTCTTTTCAAAAAAAAAAAAAAAAAACCCAAAATTCAACATCTACAAATATTGCCAACAAAATTTTTTTGTTTGTTATTCATCAAAAAATTCTATGATATTCGCAAAAAATAATCAGAATTAATTCGAACAGCAACAGGAATCGTGGTAGTTCATCATCATCCAATTATAATCAAGGAGGAGATCTTGGAACAGCGCCTGTAACCAGCAATCGTGGAACACATCCACCGTAAGTATTACTTGTTTTTGATTATTTACACAATACAAGACTATTTTCGAAAACTATACTAAAGGTTGTTCCAACAATAATGCAAGGATGTTAATTGTAAATTTACAATAACATCTTATTGATTGAATTAGAATTAGTTTAGATTTGCAATTTTCAGCCACATTATTCATTACAACAACAAACAGTGGGATAGAATTGAAAAAACATTTGTAAAACATTTGCCATTTGAAGGGAGCAGATGAAGATAAATCTTTAAAACTTGAAATGGTTAGAGCTGAGAAGCTATCGACATCATGTGCAACATTTCAAGGCCCTAGGTAGTACAGTTGTAGTCCATAAGTTGAAACTCAACTGGACAAAATTCGGATGACTATTCAGAAGAAGACTTGGTTAAGATAATTTAGATTGTCCACGCATAGACGACATTGACGTAAATGTCAACAGGATTACGTCTGCACTGGTGGGGTCTTTTGAAGATATTTGTCTTCTTCGTGAAAGAAAATCAGCCCTCGAAAAATTCTGGATTACCGGAGAGATGCGAAATATTGGGAAAGAGGTCCACAGACTTTTTAACATAGCACGTCGTAAAAAAGCGGAAGTATATTGGGATGTGTATTACCCACAGCTCAAGGAATACAATAAAATTACCAGAGCGGCAAAGCGTGCCTCCTGGAAGTTTTTTTGCAAACAGGTCGATAGCGTGAATGACGCCGCCAAGATGAATAAGTAACAAGATATGGTCCGTTTCGGACCACAATTAAATTATATGTTGGAGACTTGTGTAAAATGTCAGCCAATTCGAATAAGAATTGCGCCCTTTGGAGGATCAAGAAGTAAAATAGAGAGATCGATTTACATGAGAGCTGTATCAGGCTATAGACCGAATCATAATAAACACGTATGTTGATGGTCATGAAAGGATCCGTCGTACAAAATCTCAGGCAAATCGGATAACAATTGCGACCTCTAAAAGCTCAAGAAGTCAAGATTCCAGATCGGTTTATATGGCAGCTATATCAGGTTATGAACCAAATTGAACTTTATTTGGCACAGTTGTTGAAAGTCATAATAAAATACGTCATGCAAAATTTCAGGCAAATCGGATAAGAATTGCGCCCTCTAGAAGAAGAAGAACCTAAGAAGTCAACACCTAAGATCGCTTTATGTGGCAGCTATATTAGGTTATGGACCGAATTAAACCATACTTGTCACAGTTGTTGGATATTATAACAAAACATGACATGCAAAGTTTCATTCCAATCGGATAAGAATAGCGCTCTGTAGAGGCTCAAGAAGTCAAGATCCAAGATCGGTTTATATGGCAGCTATATAAAAACATGGACTGATATGGCCCATTTACTATCCCAACCGACCTACACTAATAAAAAGTATTTGTGCAAAATTTCAAGCGGCTAGCTTTACTTCTTCGAAAATTAGCTTGCTTTCAACAGACAGACGGACGGACGGACATATCTAGATCGACATAAAATATCACAACGATCACGAATATATATACTTTATGGGGTCTCAGACGAATATTTCTAGTATTTACAACAGAATGACGAAATTCGTATACCCACATCCTATGGTGGAGAGTATAAAAATGGGTTAAGTTCGGCCATGCCGAACATTGGATACCCACCTTCTCGGGAAAATATGTAAATCATCTTTCGTCATAATCAGGTGAAAATGTATAATTTATGCTCCCATAGCAGCTATACCGAAAAATGGTCCGAATTGTACCAAATTCGACAAATCTGAACCGATCTGGACCAAATTGAAGAAGAATATCAGGAGACCTAACACACCTCACTGTCCCAAATTTCGGCGAAATCGGACATAAATGCGCCTTTTATGGGCATAAGACCTTAAATCGAGAGATCGGTCTATATAGCTGCTATATACAAATCTCAACCGATCTGAACCAAATTGAAGAAAGATGTCGGGGGGCCTAATATAACTCACTGTCCCAAATTTCGGCGACATGGAACAGTAAATGCGCCTTCTATGGGCCCAAAATCCTAAATCGAGAGATCGGTCTATATGGCAGCTATAACCAAATCTGGACTGATCTGAGCCAATTTGAAGATGGATATATCGGGCAATAAATGCGCCTTTTACGGGCGTAAGACCTTAAATCGGGAGATCGGTCTATATGGCAGCTATATCCAAATCTCAACCGATCTGGACCGAATTAAAGAAAAATGTCGACTGGCTTAATACAACTCACTGTCCCAAATTTCAGCAAAATCGTATAATAAATGTGGCTTTTATAGACTAAGACTAAGACTGTTACGATATAGCCCATCTTCGAACTAAACCTGCTTATGGACACAAAAGGAATCTGCGCAAAGTTTCAGCTCAATATCTCTATTTTTAAAGGCTGTAGCGTCATTTCAACAGACAGACGGACGTAAATGGCTAGATCATCTTCGATTTTTACGCTGATCAAGAATGACAAAATGAATATACCCCCATCCTTCGGTGGTGGATGTAAAAAGTTTCCCTCAAAAACCCATGTCCAAACTGAAACTTTAGTAGACGACATGGGTGTGAGAGCAGAGACAGTGGAGGACATGTTGAGGCTTTTGATGAAAACACATTTTCCACAGGATACGACGGAACACACGGAGACACCGGAATCTTGGAATAGTGATGTTGATCGAAGGTTTGTCATGACAGAATCTATGGTGAAGGAATCCTTGAGGAGTTTCAAACCATTAAACCATAAAACCACCTGGACCTGATGGAATATTTCAGGCGTTACTACAGAAGGAGGCAGACTATCTAGAGCCCCACCTGGTCAATATTTTCACAGTGTACATGGGACTTGCATATACTCCGAAAGTCTGGCCGGAGGCAAGGCAAGTTTGGTATTTATACCCAAGCCCGGCAAGGCAAGTTATGCGACACCAAAGACCTATAAACCTATAAGCGTTACGTCCTTTCTACTCAAAACCATGGAACGTATTGTGGACACCATGATAAAGAGTAAGACATCCAGCGAACTGCTCAAATACAAACAGCATGCCTATGTCAGGGGAAGGTCCGTGGAGACTGCCCTGCACGAGGTTGTGCATGAAATAGAAAAATCCTTCGATGTCAAAACGTACACATTGGCGATGTGCATTGACATCGAGGGGGCTTTTAACAATGTGCGGACCGTCATACCGACCCAATCCTTAGACCAGTACCAGGTGGACACGTTCCTTAGAGACTGAATAAACCATATGCTAAGAAACAGGGGGATAAATTGTGTCCCATGACATAAATATAAGTGAGAAAGTGGCACAAGGCACGCAACAGGGGGGCAGTTTATCGCCTTTGCTATGGCTGACCACAATAAGTGACCTATTACGGATGCTGACTGAGGAGGGATTTAACCCGTCTGCTACTCAGGCTATGCAATAAAACTTCTAAGGGGTAAGGATCCGAACCAGCTATGCAGAAGGGCCGAAAGGGTCTTGCATATGGCATATGACTGGGCTAGAACTAGTGCTCCCTATGTTAACCTAGAGAAGTTATGTCTTCGCACTGGTAGGATCTTTGTCTTCTGATTGAGGTGGTCCACATGAGAACTGACGGGCTGTCTCCTCAGTTCTCATGTGGACCACCTCTATCAGGAGACAAAGATCCTACCAGTGCGAAGACATAACTACATGTTGTCTAAGCAATACCTTTTGGGCTGTTATCGCAGAAACCATCCAAATCATCATCTTGTGGATAGATACCCACCGCCCAGAAGCCTTAAGGTAGATCTACACGATCTAAAGCGTGAGGTTTAGCGCTACAAGAGAGAACCTCTAGATCAAGCGGGTCTGAACAACATTCATGCAGACACGGTAGCAGACGCGGTAATCGGCTACCGGGTGAATGTAGTCCTTGCAGAACGACCGCCACCCATTGCACCCGAAGAAATCGACCTCCCCCGGCAAACCAGAGTGGTTCTGGCTCAATTACGTTCCGGCAGATGCAGCCGCCTCAATTCCCACAGAGCTAGGATTGATGCCGACGTGCAAGATGTATGTCCCGATTGTAACCAGGTACCGCACGATACACGTCACCTGTTTAACTGCCCGGCCAGACCCACTCGACTCAGACCCAGATCCCTGTGGACGCATCCCATCTTAGTCGCACAGTTGCTTGGTCTTGACACTCAACAGAATCAAGCAGACGAAAGATAGAACACAATAAACTGCTACGACAACAACAACAACCTAGAGAAGACTGAAATCTGCCTGTTCGTGGGGAAGATGAAGGTGGGCCAATTTAACGCACCACGTTTCCGTACCACATTTAACGCACCACGTTTAAAACGTGTTTCGATATCGGACAAGGTCAAATACTTAGATGTGACCTTTAATAGGAAACTGAAATGGAAGTGTCACATACTGGAGCGTATTGAGAAGGCTCATAGCTATTGGACACTATGTAGACTGGCCGTTAGCTCGAAATGAGGCCTGAATCCAAGAATGGTTCACTGGCTCTACAGGAGCGTGATTAGACCAATACTTACTCACGCCTCAGTATTTAGGTGGCCTGCGATGGAAAAGAAGTGCAACATTAGGATTATACAACTGGTTCAGAGAACATGTTGTCTTGGCAATGGAGTCCATTCTTGATATCCAACCCATAGACATACAGATTAAATGTGAAGCAGCTATTACTGCTATGAGCCTTAAGGTAATGGGAGAATGGATTGATGATAGGAGCAGGTCATACCATCGCGGTATAATCGAGGCGACGATAGGAAACCTGGAAGGAATGGAATAGGTTTCCGATCAGATACCTAAGACGACACTTGAGGTTGAATTCGAGGCACTGCTGCCAGTGTTACGGTCTTGGATTGACGGAACCCTAGTTTTGCCATCCGGAAGATCATGTTACACGGATGAATCAAAGTTAGAGGACAGACAGGACAGAGTGTGCCTGGGGATCTACATCTGTTTTAGATTGCCGGACCATCTGAGATCTGTTTTAGACTGCTTGACCATAATACGGTCCTGCAGGCGGAGATCTGGGCGATCACGGAATGCGTGAGGTGGTGTGTTATTAACACGAGGTCATCGAGTATGAAAATTTTTACGGACAGTAAACAGAACCCAGGATCTGAGTTCTGTTTTAGACTGCCTGACCATAAAACGATACTGCAGGTGGAAATCCGGGCGATTCCGGAATGCGTAAGGTGGTGTGGTGTAAACGCGAGGTCGTCGTTCGTCTTTACGAACAGTAAACAGGCTATAGGGGCAATAACAACCAGTATGGTATGATCACGAACAGTGTTGGAATGTAAGAAGGAGATTAACGCCTTCTCTGAGGATTGTCGGGCCATAGCGGAGTAACTGAGAGCTTTCTCATTCCCAGTTACTCCGCTAGACGATTTGGCAGTGAAGGCCAGACTACTGCTGTCAATAAACTTGGTTAAAACGGCGGCTTTTGGGTGGACCCAGTCCGACTTAAGGGCGTGGGCGACGAATGCGCATGAAACGGTCGGTAGAACGGCGACAATCCTATGGGGTGATCCGCGATCGCGATCGCGAGAAGACGAGGCTATTACTGAAAGAACGTAAGAAGGAGGTCACTATAGCTCTCGGTGTCGTAACGGGACACATTGGATTACGAGTTCTCTTATGTAAAATCGGATCTTCACAAAATTTGGCACGAAGGTTTCTCTTATAACTCTTCTGATCACTGATGAATTTCATAGAAATCTGCTTAGTTTTACATATAGCTCCCATATATATGCATCTCCCGATTTTCACTTTTAAGGCCTTTGCAAACCGATTTATCAATCGATCTGCTCAAAAAATCAAATTTAAGCAAATTTTAAATTCGATGACTTAGCCTGCATATCCAATGTGGTGTAGCCCGTCCTTACTTGTTCATGCTTATCTTAGGTTTGGACCAGCTTAACCTCTTGCGCTTATTATAAAAATTCTTAATTTTTCTCAATCTTTGCCAATTAACTGGCATTCTTAGAATATTTTTTTTTAAATCTTATCATCAACTTTTTCTTTTTCTGTTTTCAGACGCACCCGCCCCACATTGAAACCTTCAGGAACCATTGTTAGCAAGGCCCAAGAGTTTATTGACATTTATCGCTATCCCCCATCACGTCCAGAGCCCCTATACCCTCAACCTACGCCCGACAAGACAGCTGCCAAGTGTCGCAAGGATGTATGCCTATTGCCAGATTGCTATTGTGGCGGTAGAGATATACCCGGTAAGTTCGTATTCATTTCCATTAATTTCGAAATGCATATAAAGTTGAAGTTTCTTAAACAAAAAACACATTTACTTAAAATTTTATTTCAAATCAAATGCTAAATATTAAAATAATAATACAGGAGATCTAAAAGTAAATGAAGTACCTCAAATCGTTTTGATGACATTCGACGATGCTGTCTCCACATTGAACATTGATCTCTACGAAGAACTCTTTAACAATGACACACGTAAAAATCCCAATGGTTGTCCCATAAGAGGTACATTTTATGTGTCACACGAATGGACCGATTATGGCATGGTTCAAGATTTGTATGCCGATGGCCATGAAATGGCTTCGCATACTGTTTCGTAAGTTTTTTGTTTTCCAAAGGAAATACTTTACAAGGATTTGGAGGGGGTAAAAAGAATGTATCATCATGTCATATTAATAGCTATGTTGAAAGAGCATTGTTCCATATACGATTCCTGTCTACGCAACATTTCTTTATTTAACCCAGCAAATATGAATTTGTTTGTATGTGTATATATGTTTCTGAATTTTTGATCATACTTTTATGCTTGTTTCTCTTTTCTTTCAAATGTTTTGTTGTCATACCAATATATGTGTATTTTTCTACTTTATTTTCATGTGGTATCCATTCATCTCCTTCTCCCCTTCTTCATGTTACCATTTACTCACCACTATCAATCATTATGTCATTGCGTACCCATGTCCCATAACCTGGTTACCCCTTGGTCGCAACCAAACTGTTCACCACACCTATCGTGTGGTTGATCATGCCGTGTTTGGTTGGCACCCTTAGGTGATCTGCCTGTGGAAAGTGTCCCTCAAATTGTCCTGATTACCTTTGATGACTCTGTTAATGATTTGAATAAGCAATTGTACATTGATTTGTTCGAAAAGGGTCGCGTTAATCCCAATGGTTGCCCCATTACTGCCACATTCTATGTCTCCCATGAATGGACCGATTATAGCCAAGTTCAGAATCTCTATTCTGATGGCCATGAAATGGCTTCCCATACTGTATCGTAAGTATAATTGATTCAAAGTCCTTGTGTATAACTCCACGTAAATGTAGTGAAACATAACACCGTAGTTAGAAGCATTCAGCACCTAGTTATTGAAATCAATGTATGTATGATCACATATTAACAAAAACTTAAATTAAATAAAATCTACAAACCTGCAGTTAAACAAAAATTCTAATACATTCCAAATGAAATTAATATAGCACAGGAAATAATTATTAAAAATTTTTTAAAGTTGCCTTTGGCAAAAGTATCCTTAAATCAGTTATTCAGGATTGAAATGAGTTTGACCTAGATCCCTGTACATCATTATTCCTCAAAGAAACAATTACACACCGTTTGTATTCCACGGTAAATGCAATTTCCCTCTTCTTGTGATAAGCTAGTAGTCCTCACGAATATTGTAATACCAACATTTAATGTAAATTGCTTGGATTGTTGTTGTTGAAAAAATGCAAACCAAAATGTCATTGGATCTTCTTTTCCAAATCACAACACAAACTTCACTTGATTTTTCATCCAAATTTCATGCCAACATGTTGTTATATATCTCATAAGTCACTTATTTCCTACAAGAATCTCAGTCAATGCAGACTGAAGTAAGTTCAGTCGTCTTCAGCGTCGACTTAGGTTATGTTGAAAAAAGGGTGCGGCCCCATAAGCTAGTAATCGGCTTGCTGTGCGCTCCAAATACTACAATAAAAAGTAACCTCGAAAAAGAAAATTTAAATCAGCAATTCCGTGCTGCTTACAAAATCCCTAATTGTTTTCCATTCCACGCCCCTTGCAAATTTTGCCCATGAACATTCCACTAAGGAACAGGGGCAAACATCAATGAGTGCAGTCCGATTCAAGTTTAAGATCAATGATAAGAGGCCTCCTTTTTATAGCCGAGTGCGACACCTTTTTGGAGAGAAGTTTTACATGGCATAGTACCTCACAATAATTGCCAGCATTAGGAGGGGAAAACCACCGCTGAAAATTGTTTTCTGATGATCTCGCCAGGATTTGAACCCTGGCGTTCGGCGTCATAGGTGGACGAGCTAACCTCTGCGCTACGTTGGCCTCCATTGCAGGCCCCTTAGTTGCCTGGTATTGTGTCTCCACCTAAGTGCCGGTGTCTGTTAGCCGCTTAAACCGGGCAATGACATAGTAAATGCTCAAACGTCTCATCATCTTCCCCGCATGCCCTGCACATGCTGTCACTTGCTGCACCGATTTTGCATAAGTGAGCTCTTAGTCCTACGTGAGCTGGTTGTTACCGAAAGCTTTGCTTATTTCCTTTTAGTAATAGCCTCATCTTCACGACCCGGATCTCCCAATAGAATTTCCGTCGTCCTACCTGCCATTTCGCTATTCTTCAAGTATTACATGCGCGTTCGTAGCACACGCTATTAACTGGAATTGCGTCGACCTGAAAGACTTCGACTTACCCAAGTTTATTGACGGCAGTCCTCTGGCCTTCATTGTCAAATCTGCTGCTGTCTGCTTTTTCATTTCCCGCTATGATCCAGCACCCAAACGATGCGGATTTTGCCATCCTCATTGAAGGCGTTAATCTCCTTCTTACACTTCAAGACTGTTCGTGGCCGGTTTACTGTCCATAAAAAGGTTCACACTCGACGTCCTCGCGTTTGCACCGCACCACCTCACTCAGTCCTTGATCGCCCTGATCTCGTCTGCTTATTCATTTCCTCTTACTCCGCTATGACCCGGCACCCAAACGATGCGGATCGTCCATTTTCATAGAAGGCGTTAATCTCCTTCTTACACTTCAAGACTGTTCGTGACCTTACCATCCTGTTTGTTGTTGCCCTTATGGCCGGTTTACTGTCCGTAAAAAAGTTCACACTCGACGTCCTCACGTTTACACCGCACCACCTCACTCAGTCCGTGATCGCCCTGATCTCGCCTGCTTATTCATTTCCCTTTACTCCTTTATGGTCTGGCATCCAAACGATGCGGATCGTGCCATCTTCATAGAAGGCGTTAATCTCCTTCTTACACTTCAAGACTGTTCGTGACCTTACCATTCTGGTTGTTATTGCCCTTATGGCCGGTACACTATCCGTAAAAATTTTTACACTCGACGCCATCGCGTTAGCACCGCATCACCTCACTCAGTCCGTGATCGCCCAGATCTCATCTGCTTATTTATTTCCCCTTACTCCGCTATGACCCGGCACCCAAATGATGCGGATCGTGCCATCCTCATTGAAGGCGTTAATCTCCTTCTTACACTTCAAGACTATTCGTGACCTTACCATCCTGGTTGTTATTGCCCTTATGGCCGGTTTACTGTCCGTAAAAAGGTTCACACTCGACATCCTCGCGTTTGCACCGCACCACCTCACTCAGTCCGTGATCGCCCTGATCTCGTCTGTTTATTCATTTCCCCTTACTCCGCTATGACCCGGCACCCAAACAATGCGTCAAATTGGTTCATCTTCGTTTTCGTTGTAACGGGCAAAATTCAGTCTTCTCTGGGTAAACATTTAGACCCGTAGTCTTATGCCAGCTGCAAGACCCGTTAGGCCCTTCTGCATAGCTGGTTTTGATCCTTACCCGGGATTTGCTCTGTTATTAGACCGATATAAAGATATGGTCGGGTTCGGACCACAATTAAATTATATGTTGGAGACCTTTGTAAAATGTCAGCCAATTCGAATAAGAATTGCGCCCTTTGAGGGCTCAAAAAGTAAAATAGAGAGATCGATTTATATGGGATCTGTATCAGGCTATAGACCGATTCAGACCATAATAAACACGTATGTTGATGGTCATGAGAGGATCGATCGAACAAAATTTCAGGCAAATCGGATAATAAATGCAACCTCTAGAGGCTCAAGAAGTCAAGATCCCAGATTGGTTTATATGACAGCTATATCAGGTTATGAACCGATTTGAACCCTATTTGGCACAGTTGTTGAAAGTCATAATAAAATACGTCATGCAAAATTTCAGCCAAATCGAATAGGAATTGCGTCCTGTAGAAGCTCAAGAAGTCAAGATTCAAGACCGGTTTATATGGTAGCTGTATCAGGTTATAGACCGATTTGAACCTAACTTAGAGTAGTTGTTGGAAGTAATAGCGAAACACGTCGTGCAAAATTTCATTCCAATCGGATAAGAATTGCGCCCTCTAGAGGCTCAGAAGTCAAGACCCAAGATCGGTTTATATGGCTTCGCCCTGAATGCGGATATCGAATTCGTGCCATTATAGCCTATGACGCTGAACGCATTCGAATCCTGGCGAGAACATCAGAAAAAGCGGTGTTTATCCCCTCTTAATGTTGGCGACATTTGCGAGGTACAATGCCATGCATGGTCATTTAAAAAATTTTCCCCAAAGAGGTGTCGCACTGTCATGTCATATTCGTAATCTACTTTCTAATACGTTTCATTTGAGTCCCATATAACCATGGTTGGCTAACATGCCCATTTGGGGATATTTGGGGTGGGCGATCTCCCATTACTTGGACCTAATGTTTTACGCCATAATTGTAATCTACTGCCTAATATTTTCATTTGAGTCCCATATTGACATGAACTTAGAATATATCTTCTTAGATGAGTTTTGGGGTTGGGGGGTGCCGCTGGGTATTTGGACTCAAATTTTAATACCATATTCGTTTTCTGGTCTCCAATACCTTTCATTTGATGCACTTTTTGTGCCCATCAGACAACTTTCGGATATGGATGGCGTTTTTGAGGTTAAGGAGAGGGTCCGCCTCCACCCGATGTCTGAAAATTGTATAGCCTATGTTTCCTTCCAGAAAAGCGTTCACGATCTATGAAAATTTTAAGAAAATCGCTTCAGCCAAGTATCATGTAGGCATAGTGTGTCTAATGGCGTGACCCCCTATACTTCGATCTGTTTTGTATGTTTTGTATGTATTGAAAATCTACTCCCGAATACCTTTCATTTGAGTCCCATATTGAAATGAACGTCCAATATGTCTGTTTGGTGGAGTTTTGGGGTTGGGGCGGCCCGATGGGTATTTAGACTCATATTTTAATACCATATTCGTATCGTATACTCTCAAATACCTTTCATTTGATACCTATATTGTCCTAATCGGTCCACTTTTGTTTTTGGCATAAGGGGGAGGATCCATCCCCTTTCCAATACCGAAAACTTATATAAGCTATGTTTCCTTACAGACCAACATACACCATAAACGAATATTTCGATAAAATCGGTTCTGCCGTTTTTAGTCTATACGGAACAAACAAACCGGGTCCCATATATCCGTGATTGGCTAATGTGCCCATTTTGGGCGTTTTTGTGGGGGTGCAGTGACCCCCTATACTTCGACATGAATTTGTATGCCAGTTTCGTTATCTACTCCCGCATACTTTTCATTTGATACCCATATTGTCCCTATCGATCCACTTTAGATTTTGGGTGGTGTTTTTTAGGTAACGGTGGAGGGGCCGCCCCCTTCCGTTATCAATAAATTATAAAGCCTATTCCTAATTCCTGACCATATTCGTAATTTACTCCCCAAAACCTTTCATTTGAGTCCCATACTGTCATGATCGTCAAATAAACCTATTTTAAGGGGTTTTGGGGCTGGGGCGGCCCCCAGGTACTTGGACCTAACTTTTATTATGAAATTCGTACTCTACTCTTGAATACCTTTCATTTGAATCCCATATTGTCCCGATCGGTCCAATTATATTTTTGGGTAGTACCTTTGGGGTAAGGGGAGAGTCCGCCCCCCTCCCGATATCAAAAAATTATATAGCCTATGTTTCCTTTCAGACCAACCTACACAATCTGTGAAAATTTCAAAGAAATCGGTTCAGTCGTTTTTAAGTCTATACGGAACAAACAACCACAATTTGAATTTTATATATTGGGTTGCCCAAAAAGTAATTGCGGATTTTTTAAAAGAAAGTAAATGCATTTTTAATAAAACTTAGAATGAACTTTAATCAAATATACTTTTTTACACTTTTTTTCTAAAGCAAGCTAAAAGTAACAGCTGATAACTGACAGAAGAAAGAATGCAATTACAGAGTCACAAGCTGTGAAAAAATTTGTCAACGCCGACTATATGAAAAATCCGCAATTACTTTTTGGGCAACCCAATAAAAGATGTTCTATTGTATTTAACTCGTATTTCAGCTGTTGAAAGTTATTGACTTTACCTAATAGCATTGTTTTAGAATGTTTAGTTACTGGTCCCCATGTTTATTCGCATCCATCGCATGACCGTCTTCCATACTTTTTTTTACCAAATAATCTAAGAATGAATTTAAGTTGCAGTTCCAGGCAGTAAGGATACCTTTTCTTCCATCTCTCACATATTGTAAAAAAAATTCTTTTTGTGTCTATACAAAACAAAGAATCTTTGGCTTGTGTATGTAAAATTTTTTTCCAATTTCTGTTTTATTCATACATAACACATCTTAAATAAAAAACTTTAAGAAGTAAGTACTATATAACATATTGTATAACCATATTCTAATTCAATTATTGTAAAAATTAACAATTACCCATACTAATTCTCACATACTATACAAATTCAGCACATTGTTAATAATCACAAATACTCAAAATCGTCACTAATCTCAACAAATGTTTTCAAATTTCAAATTAATGAATATCCCTCCTATCATTTCCTCTTTCAAATATACAGCCACAGTTTTGGTGAACAATTTTCCCAAAAGAAATGGACCCGCGAAGTAGCTGGCCAACGTGAAATCCTCTCAGCCTATGGTGGTGTCAAACTTTCCGATGTTAGAGGCATGCGTGCTCCTTTCCTTTCAGTTGGTGGCAATAAAATGTTCAAAATGTTATACGACTCGAATTTCACTTACGATTCTTCAATGCCTGTCTATGAAAATCGTCCACCCTCATGGCCCTATACGTTGGACTATAAAATATTCCACGATTGTATGATTCCTCCTTGTCCGACCAAGAGTTATCCTGGCGTATGGCAAGTACCTATGGTTATGTGGCAAGATTTGAATGGTGGACGTTGTTCCATGGGTGATGCTTGTGCCAATCCCTCTGATGCTGAAGGTGTAACCAAAATGATAATGAAGAATTTCGAAAGGCATTATACATCGAACAGGTGGGTCAATATAATGAATAAAATAAACCCACCCAAAAAGAAAATTTCGAAAAAAATCTCTATTAACTTTCTAAAAAAAAATTTTAAAAAATTGCAATGATCACAAATTTGTGCAATACTGGAGTCTTGTTCAAATTGCTACATCTAATTGATTTCTTTATTGTCTTTATAATTAATACCAAACATTTGTTGACACTATCTTTCCTGAAAATAAGAAGTTTTTTATACATCTTGTTCATTGTTTGTTTTTTTTCGTTTATTTTCAGAGCTCCTTTCGGTCTATTCTATCATGCTGCTTGGTTCACACAACCTCATCATAAAGAAGGTTTCATCAAATTCTTGGATGCTATCAATGCCATGCCTGATGTTTGGATTGTCACAAACTGGCAGGCTTTGCAATGGGTCAGAGATCCAACACCTTTGTCAAGAATCAATTCATTCCAGCCATTCCAATGTGATTTTTCGGTAAGTGTTGCGATAGGGTATAATACAAATTTTTAGTGATGGGCTTTGATCAACACGAGTAATTGGCACAAACGGCGTGAACGTGGCACTAAGACACCGGGACAAGGTGTTTGGCGTTTGTTACGAACGCTTGTACTATGCATTGAGGTGCTTGGAACGCTATTCTAAGTTCGGCTGATGGGACAAATGTTCTGTCATCATTTGTCCCATTAGCCGAACTTTGAATAGCGTTCCAAGCACCTCAATGCATAGTACAAGCGTTCGTTACAAAACGCCAAACTCCTCGTTCCGTTGGCTTATGTTTGCCTAGAAAGAGATACCGTGGCAAGAGCTCGACAAATGCGATCCATGGTGGAGGGTATATAAGATTCGGCCCGGCGGAACTTGGCACGTTTTTACTTGTTACTTCTTTTTGGTTGAAAATTCCCACTCTTTATATTCAACTAATTATAATTTTCCATTTCTTATTTTCTTTCAGGATCGTCCTAAACGTTGCAACAATCCTAAGGTGTGTAATCTGTGGCACAAATCCGGTGTGCGTTACATGAAAACGTGCCAGCCATGTCCCGACATTTATCCATGGACTGGAAAAACGGGTATACGATCATCGCGCATTGACAATGACATTGAAGATTCGACAGCGTAAATTTCCAGACAACCAAGCAAAAACTCCTAGAATAACGCAAGCTAAGAACGAACAAAACAAAACATCATAACAAAAAATTTATTCATTGGGAAAAATAAGCTAAATTAGTTGGAACTATTGAATTGAATCTAAATCCCACAGAGAAAAGAGGCACAAAAATATATGAAGAAAAAACAATATCCTTTATCCCACTCCCCCACACATAAAAAAGAAAGAAACAAACATATTCACTCGTTTTCTATATGCATATATATATAAAATTTCATGAGATCATCTTCAATATTTTTGGCATTTTAAACAAAACTTAATGTTTCTATGAGGCAAAACAAGTAGAAGAACAGACCACATCGATGCAACACTCAACTTAATACTCTCTTTTGATATGTATAAGGCAATATTAAGTTAGGCAAGCAAACATTTATCTACAACAACAAAAACAAAACAATTTTAATTAGTTAAGAAATTTTTCGTTAGTAAAATTTTCATTGTAACTAAGAAGAAACAAAAATCAGAGAAGAAGCAGAAGTGTAACCGATTTTATTATGAGTTTGATATGTTTTCTTTTTGATTTATTTTGTTGAAAAAACAAGAAAATTATTTATTTAAATATTTTGGTGTTTTTTCTTATTTTTTCTTAATTTTAAACAAAATTATTTATTCAAAATTTGTTATTTTATATTATTCTAGTAGTTAAATGAGTTCATAATATTAAATTTAAAGAAGGAAAAAAAAAACAAAATTGTATTTTTTAAGTATTGTATTTTGTAGTTTTAATGTTTTTGTCGTTCTCCCATTTACTTAGCAGAGGCATTACTGCCCTCCTCTATAAAGGGAAAGCATCAAAAATATGGCCACATTAAAGCGCAATATTAGTATTAAACAAAAATAATATTTTTTTGTTACAAAACAAAACAAAAACAAAACAACAAATCAATCAAAAATTTAGACAAAATTCATCTGCACAATTATTGTAATATACTGCAAACATTTTTGTTTTTTAAATTTAAAATTTTGTTATACAATTGTATTATAATAAATTTTATTAAGAATAAAAAAAAAACAAAACAATAATAATATAAATAAAATTAATTTTGTATGTCTAAGTTTGTCATAAAACATATACATAGTATAGAATATGTGATAAAAGTGAGAAAACCCATCCTCTAAAAGAAAACAATCAATAATAAATAACATAGGTTTATACAATACATCAAAGCACTTTAAAATTTCCCATGGTATATAATAATTACCTTTTTTTCTGTTTTTTTTTAACCAATTTTCCTCTTAAAATATTCAATAAACTACATAAGGATTTCCTAGGACTATGGCTTTTACAAATTCCAAAAAATTGAATTCGAAAACTATACGCTTTCAGTTTAAAATTTATGAACAATGTTCTTAAAATCAAACGCTGAAAACAAAAGTGGTAAAGTAATACTGAAAAATAAAATAAAACAAATTCGATCGCTGTATTCCTTCCACCCTGAATCTAAATTCCGCGGTACGACTTCCTAAAAAGTCGCCTAACATTTGCTACTTAAAATAGAATCTTGTGGCTTTCCGACCCATCTCCATTTTTTATTTGTTTAACAATTGATTCTTCTTTAGAGCGCATAACAAGCCGATTACTGGCTTAGGTGTATGTCCATAGTAGCATGGAGCAGATTAATATCTGCACCCTCTTTTCAACCCAACCTAACCTAGTATTGATGTAGGGTTTGTCATCAACCTTTTGTTGTTAAAGCCACATTTTCATGTCCTCATCAAGCTCTTATAGGTGAGCAAGCTCATTCCGGTTTATAAGACCGATCGCCGCATGAGAACATGATGGCCATTGGTTATTTGACGGCGCCAATAAATCGCCTTGTCAAATCGAGCATCATAGGCACTCAATATTTAAGCAAGATCCGGTGCGGCCCAGCCTCTCTCTGAGACTCTCCGCTCGATTCCGATGATTGTCCGCGACTGGCATTGCAGCTACTCCGTATGGAGCATTCCACTATCCGCAACCTGTGGACGTCCCCGGTAGCTACTAGCTAAGCAATGGTACACCACACTGACGGAACTCACTGCTCCAGCCTGTCTGATGCTCACAGCTATAAGTCCCAGGACCTATCAACTATAAACCATCTTCATATGCAAAGGTTTATAATTAGGGGCCTAGCTTATAGGTTTGCTGGCGCTTAAAAACGCCACGTGCACAAAAACTTTCTTCGATTTGTAGATTCAAGGAGTTGCCTTTGCAAAATGAAAAGCTCAATAAATATAGCTTTTTGGGTTTTTCAAAGCAGTCTGTATGACTTCAATTCTTTATTTTCAAATTAACTTCCTTATATGTATACATATTTCGCATAAGGGTACTTAGTCTTTTCTTAAAAATAAATAAAATTCTAAACATATGATTTTACAGTTGATCGATTTAAATAACCTAACTTATGATCATAAATTGGGGGTGTTCACATTCAATAGATTTTAATATCATGGCAATAATTGATTCTTCTTTAATTATGCTGTAGAGTTTTTCATCAACCTTTTGTTGTTGTCTCTTCATGTAGTAACGTTTATACAATAGGCCCTGCCTAATGAGATTGCCGGCGCTTTAAAACGCCACGTGCACAAATAGTTCCTTTGTTTTGCAGGCATAAAAAGTTACCGATGCTAACCGAAAACTTCAGTAAATCAAGGTTTTTGAGTTTTTAGAAGTAGGAAAGCCGGTTTTGGCTCTGTATGACTCCATTTCTTTATTTTCAAATTATCTTCCTTATGTGTATAAATATTTCGCATAAAGGTACTTAGTCTTTTCTTAAAAACAAACACATTTCTAAACATATGATTTAACAGCTGATCGATCTAAATAACCTAACATATGGGAAACATGATCATAAATTAGGGGTGTTCTAATTAAATAGATTTTAGTATTAAGGCAACGATTAGTTCTTCTTTAGTTATGCTGTTGGGTTCGTCGGCAACCTTCTGTTGTTGTCTCTTCATATGGTAACGTTTATACTGTAGGCCCTGACTAATTGGTTTGCCAGCGCTTAAGAACGCCACAAGCACAAAAACTTCAGTAAATAATGCTTTTTGGGTTTTTAAAATCAGTAAAGCCCTTTTAGGTTCTGTATGACTTCTGTTCTTTATTTTCAAATTATCTTCCTTATATGTATACATATTTCGAATAACGGTACTTAGTCTTTTCTTATAAATATATACAAAATTCTAAACATATGATTTTACAGTTGATCGATCTAAATAACCTAACATATGGGACACATATGGTCGTAAATTAGGGGTGTTCAAATTGAATAGAAGTTATGCTGTTGGGTTCGTCGGCAACCTTCTGTTGTTGTCTCTTCATGTTGTAACGTTTATACTGTAGGCCCTGGCTAATTGGTTTGCCGGTGCCTTAAAACGCCACGTGCACAAAAACTTCTTTTGATTTGCAGGCACAAAAAGTTGCCAGTGCAAGATGAAAAGCTCAGTAAATATAGCCTTTTGGATTTTTAGAAGTAGTAAAGACGGTTTAGGCTCTGTTAGACTTTTGTTCTTTATTTTCAAATTATAGTCCTTATAAAAATATTTCGAATAATGATTCTAAGTCTTTTCTTAAATACTAATCTTTCAAAACAAACAACAATTCTAAACATATGATTTTACAGCTGATCGATTTAAATCACCTAACTTATGGGAAACATATGACCATAAATTACTAATACTAATTTTCCTATGATCATTCCTCTAAGGAACATGGAATACTTCCCTCATATCAATGAGTGCAGTCCGATTAAAGTCTAAGTTCAATGATTGGGGGTCTCCTCTTTTATGCCGAGTCTGAACGGCGCGCCGCATAGCGACACCACTTGGTAGAGAAGTTTTAGCATGGCAGGATACCTCACAAATGTAGCCAACATTAGTAAGATGATAAGCACCTCTGAAAATTTTTTCTGATGTTCACGCCGGGGTTTGAATCCAGGCTTTCGGCATCATAGGCCGACATGCTAACTTCTGCGCCACGATGGCCTCCATGACCATAAGTTAGAGGTGTTCATATTCAATAGATATTAGGTTAGGTTGGTGGTGTATGATGCCAAGATGTTAGTCACCCAGACATCCACGTTGGCCAGATTAAGGCCCATTGCAATTTCTCATCCCTCCTCTTCTACTTCCGATGAATTCTCTTCACAAAGCTGATCGTCCGATAAGGTTTCTGGTGCCATCCGGATGAAACGGATCAAACGCCTTGATCCTAAACTGGTTTACGTCTCTCAGTTCTTCTAGTGCCTAAAAGAAAAAAGAACCCAGTATCCTTTTTCTACTTTCATATAAGGCAGAGCATTGACAGAGAACGTGAAGGATGTTCTCCAAAGCCTCGATCTCATGACACCAGATATCATGATTCCTAATGCCAATACGAGTCATATGTTTGCTCGGTGCTTATTTTGTCCTTAATATCAATTATTATGTTCTAATTCTGCTGACCATGCTCAAATGTGCTTTCTCCATTTACAACAGACTATCCATGTTCGAATTCGAGAGTTTGTTTGGTTTGTTCAAATCCAGCTATTATGTTCCAGCGATTTAAACACTTATCCTTATAACGCTCTTTAATTTCATGAAATTTTTTCGATAGCGGTGTGTATATGTTCAGTATTGACACATGACCAAGGCTTACAACCGATCTCGCAAGTATTTCCGCTTTCTAGTTTTCTAAAATATCCTTATGTTCAGGGAACCAGCATTATGATCATCTCCACAACGACCCAATACTTTAGATCTTATACTCGAGCCAATTAAAACCTTCAATGCTGCTTGACTCTCGCTGTAGATACAGATCAAAGGCCTGCGCATGACCATTCATTGCCGCTTTCAAGACACACTAACAATCATAGAGTGTTTGAAGAACTGAACTCTTAGTTTAAAATAAAACATTGTATGAGCTATTTGAGATCTGAGTAAAACCGTAAAATTTTAAAATTCAGTATATGTTATGATTGCGATATTTAAAATAAAAGTTTAAACAAAGTATATCAAAAAAAATATTTATTATTTCTTGGTTTGTGAGGTTGTTACATCCAAATTATGTTGTTCTTCGTGTCTCAAAAAGCGGGACACATGCCCAAAAAATGTTGAATAGTTTTCACTTCTCTCCGACTACATAAGAACAATCTCTCGATTTTTTACAATTACTAATCTTTTATAAATTGAAGGTTTTTAATTTAATTAACGGTTTTTCAATTCAAGTCTAACTCATATGGATGCTTAGGGCTAATGCTTAGTGATTAATATCTGAATAAATTCAACAAATGCTTTATTCCATTTTTGACAGGATGTAGTTGGTATAGAAGTTAAGAAGGCCAGAAAAACTGAGCAAAGTTTTATATACCTTCTTTAGCATCTTCATTTCATGCCCAGAAAATTCAAGAGCATCTGACTACTCAATACCTTTATACAATATATATTAAAGACGATATCCATCAATGAGCGAATCTTTAGTGAGACAACCGCAAACATTGGGTCTTTAGTGCTTTAAAACCTTCTCTAGTGAACACCAGTCCGAAAGGGTCATCAAGTCTTTGAAAAGTGTCTTATTCATAATACGGCTCTTGTCTTCTATAATTGAAAAACTTGACCTTTCCTATTACAACTGTCATGTTACACTTATCCGCTTCCATAATCATTATGTTCTGGTTTTCTTTTAAAAATGTTGTGGTTTGTGCCACTTTGTGACGGGTGTATTTATCTCTTGATGTTTGTTTATATGACTAAATCATCGACGTTAGCTTATTTCGTCCAATCTCCTGTTGCTCTTTCGATGTGAGTGTTTTAATACAATCCTTACCATCTGCGATGTAATGAAGAAGTAAAAAAAATTAATACAACATTAAAAAATTTAAGCATGCCATCATTAGTAACAGTGGAAAATTTCTTTCTTTCATTAATGAGTGCTGTCCCATACAAGTTTAAACTGATTGATAAAGGACCTCCTAGTCCTAACGGCTTGCCACAGAGCAACACTACCTAAATAGAGAAATTTAGTTGAACAAGTTAGTAAAACTTTCTGTACTTAAAGAATGACTTTTCTGAATTATCGCCAAGGCTTTCCTTCCGTCTTCGGTATTTCGCACTTAAAAACAGAAAAGAAAATGAAAAACATGAATCTGTATTTAATAAATGGCTTTCCTGCATTGTTTTTCAGGTTTTCCTTCCGTCTTCGTTATTTTGCAGTTAAAAATAGAAAAGTAAAAGAGAAACATGAATTAAAAGTTGAATTTTCTTTGTTTGCTTGATATTGCTGTTCAATAATATTTATTCTTCTTTATGTTATTTCCCAAAAAGATGAGATTCAATATGATGAACATTTCTCTTATTCATTATTTTTATTACTTTAAAATCAAAACAGATACTAAAGCAAAATTTTACGGCAAATTGCAGCATGAAAGTTCTTTAACTTCTTTGTGATCAAATGTAGCTCTGTATTCTTATTCTCTTATTCTTCTTATTCATTATTCTTATTACTTTAAAATCAAAACAGATACTAAAGCAAAATTTTACGGCAAACTGCAGCATGAAAGTTCTTTAACTTCTTTGTGATCAAATGTAGCTCTGTATTGATGTCTGCTGATGTCAGACACAGTACAACAGCTTCAAGTAGATCAAAGCTGTATCTAAGAAGAATAAACCAAATTTTCAACATAGATAGCTTGGAACTAGATCATTGTTTGTAGGAAAAGAGTCGACTAAACAACAACCACATAACAGAGTAAAATAATCAGTTAGATGACTAGAAATATATGTGAATATGTCTGCTGTGTCAGAAACAGTACAACAGCTTCAAGATCACAGCTGTATCTAAGAAGAATAAACCAATTTCCCAACATAGATAGCTTGGGAAACAGATACTTAAGCAAAATTTCACGGCAAAAATGCAGCATGAAAGTTCGTCAACTTCTTTGTGATCAAATGTAGCTCTGTATTGATGTCTGCTGTGTCAGAAACAGAATAACACCTGCAAGTAGATCGTAACTGTAAATAAGTAGAATAAACCTATTTCCCAACATAGAGTTGACTAAATAAGCACATAACAAACTAAAATAATCAGTAAAATGCCTAGGAATATATGTGAATAGGTTTGAAATAAGGTAACAAAGGAGATAAGGCAAGCTAAGCTTCGTTCTTTTGAAGGCGATTCTCGATTTCAATTGATTGTGGCAGTAGGTGGAAGGCTATACGTGAAATAGGGAAAGAGAGGAATGTGAAAGTATATGATAACGTAGATGAGCTGAACAAGCGATTTACGGGCATACCATTTGAAGCGGGAGACTTAAATTTCTATACCGAGATCTCTGAACATCTCGAAAAGGGTTTGTTTGAATTCAACTGCTTCAACCCGGAAGAGGTGTTTTGGGGATCTTTGTATTCCATGGAAGTTGTTCAACTTGGCATATTCAATGTTCTACATAACTTCCCAAAATGTAAGGAAAGAAGAAACTTTGGAAGTACATAAAATGCTGTACTTTTAGAATAACTACCAATTTTTTTTGCTGGAGTGCTTTTACGTGGTGAATGGCGTATGGAAGGACAGACAAATGGACATGGCTAGTTGAACTTGGAAAGTTTTTGCAAGTGAAGCCGATCAAAATCAAATTCAAGGTTGTGAGATCAAAATTGAAAAGTCTTACAAATGCAGTGATACATTTCATACAACATTGAGCATAAGATGGAAGGTATAATAAAACTGACTTTTAAATGTTTTTTGCTATACTATTATTTGAATAGAAAGCATTAAACATGGTATAAAGCCAGCCAGGAAATGGAATCTCAAAAAAAAAATGAATTTAAATTTAAAGTTATAAAAAAAAATTCTGCATCATTTGGAATCTAAATTTTAAAATTTTCTGAAAAACCTATTAGGCCATAGGGAAATCCTAACATATTACAATACAATTTCTATTATTTTTCCATATTACTTCTCGTCTTTTATAGAGCAAACTCTTTTTCAATAATTAACAATAAATAATTAAATTATTAAACATATAAAAAAATATATACAATAAGCAACCGAATTCATTCACCTATAATATTACTATTTCATCAATATACAACTTCATATATCATCCCAAATGGCACACTCAATAAAAACATTGATTCTCCAGAAAATATTCAATCTTTTGTAAACAATAATACCAGTTAGTCATTCCTGATAATTTATATATTCTTACACCGATATTCACAATACTTAATGTGGCTTTGAAATAGGTTTATTCAACAGATATTCTTTATATAATTGTCAAATGAACCTATTTTAAGGCTTCATTCAGTTTTGTAAATACAGACGTAACTGTTTTTCGTTTTTTTTGCCCTTCGCTTAGCCATTATTTTAAATATTTTGTTAACAAAATCATTTGAAATTGATGTACAATAAAACAGTGATGTATGCGAATTGCATTAGTGAATAATAAAGAAAACATTGAACGATAAATAAGTTGACATAACGAAAGTATTATTATTAACCGACAATTTGAAATAGAAAATTGTTCATTACATTACCATATACATATACGATTAACTTAAATCATTAATACTATAAATATAATAACATGTCCCCCCTTACACAGAGACATGCATTCACTATTTATGTAGTCTGTTTAAATACCTTATAGTCTAAACAATTGGGTTGTTCATACATATTTTTTAGTAAATTAACTTATTTGATATAATTGATTGTTCATCAAAAAACACACATACACACACACGCACATCTATGAAACGAGTGAATACAGTTTTGTTTGCTAAAAAAAATGTTTTGTGCTTACACGACTAGAGAAAATCAAAATCGAATGTAATAAAATGCATGTTGTCTTAGAAAATACTCTAAATGATTTTTTAAAAAACAAGAATAATAAAAAATAATATAAAAGTAAAAAACACTTATTATTATTCAAAAAAGAAGGTAAAACAAGTAACATTAAATTAAAAGAAACGAGAAGCAAAATCGGGAGATAGGTTTATATGGGAGCTGTATCAAGCTATTGATCGATGCAGACCATATTAGACACGTATGTTGAAAGTCATGAGAGAAGGCGTTGTACAAAATTTCTGCCACATCGGATGAGAATTGCGCCCTCTAGAGGCCCAAGAAGTCAAGACCCAACATCTGTTTATATGGCAGCTATATAAAAACATGGACCGATTTGAACCATACATAGCGCAGTTGTTGAAAGTGATACCAAAACACTACGTGCAAAATTTCAGTCAAATCGAATGAGAATTGCGCCCTCTAGAGGCTCAAGAAGTCAAGACCCAAGATCGGTTTACATGGCACCTATATAAAAACATGGACCGATTTGAACCATACTTAGCGCAGTTATTGAAAGTGATACCAAAACACTACGTGCAAAATTTCAGTCAAATCGGATGAGAATTGCGCCCTCTAGAGGCCCAAGAAGTCAAGACCCAACATCTGTTTATATGGCAGCTATATAAAAACATGGACCGATTTGAACCATACTTAGCGCAGTTGTTGAAAGTGATACCAAAACACTACGTGCAAAATTTCAGTCAAATCGAATGAGAATTGCGCCCTCTAGAGGCTCAAGAAGTCAAGACCCAAGATCGGTTTACATGGCACCTATATAAAAACATGGACCGATTTGAACCATACTTAGCGCAGTTATTGGAAGTGATGCCAAAACACCATATGCAAAAATCCAGTAAAATCGGGTAAGAATTGCGCCCTCTAGAGGCCCAAGAAGTCAAGACCCAAGATCGGTGTATATGGCAGCTATATCAAAACATGGACCGATTTGGCCCAATTACAATCCCAACCGACCTATACTACTAAATTGTATTTGTGGAAAATTTCAAGCGGCTAGCTTTACTCCTTCGAAAGTTAGTGTGCTTTCGACAGACAGACGGACGAACATGGCTAGGTCGACTTAAAATGACATGACGATCAAGAATATATATATTCTTTATGGGGTCTGAGAAGCATATTTCGAGATTTTACAAACAGAGTGACGAAATTAGTATACCCCTATCGTATTGTGGAGGGTATAACAAGCATTAAGTTCGGCCGAGCCGCACTTTGGATACCCACCACCTCGGGTATATATGTTAACCCCATTTCGTCACAATCCAGTGAAAATTGAATAACTTAAACACCCAAATTCGGCACGGACAGTTAGTGGTCTAATATATATGCCACTATTCAATTGTAGAACAAAATATTGGTCTTTTTGGCAGATATATCCAATTATAAACCGATCTGTACCATATTAATGTCGGATATCGTGAGGCTCACTCACTGTTTCAAATTTCAGTGAAATCGGTTAAAAAATAAAGTTTTTATGGGCTTCAGTTCCCTTATCGGCAGGTCGGTCTATGTGACAGCTATATCTAAATATAGTCCGATATATACCATATTTGGGTCGGATGTTGGAAGGCTTAAAACTGCGCACTATTCCAAATTTCAGCGAAATCGGATAAAAAATAAAGCTTTTATGGGCTTTAGACCCTTTATCTGGAGATCGGTCTATATGGCAGCTATACCTAAATATAGTCCGATCTGAACCATATTTGGGTCAATTGTCAGGAAGCCTTCAACTACTCAATGTTCAAAATTTCAGTGAAATCGGTTAAAAAATAAAGTTTTTATGGGTTTTAGACCCTTAATCGGGAGATCGGTCTTAATGGCAGCTACATCTAAATATAGTTCGATCTGAACCATATTTAGGTCGGGTGTCAAGAGGCTAAAAATAACCCACTGTTGCAAATTTCAGCGAAATCGGATAATAAAATAAAGCTCTTATGGCCTTCAGACCCTTTATCGGGGATCGGTCTATATGGCAGATATATCTAAATATAGTCCGATCTGAACCATATTTGGGTCGGGAAGCCTTAAACTCACTGTTTCAAATTTCAGTGAAATCGGATGAAAAATAAATAATTTTATGGGCATTAGACCCTTTATTGGGAAATCGGTCTATGTAGGAGCTATATCCAAATATGGTCCGAAATGACCCGTTCAAGAACTTAATCAGCGTGCAGCAAAAAGACGTATCTGTGACATATTTCAGCTCAACAGACGGACGGACAGACACACGGACATCGTTAAATCGTCTTAGAATTTTACGACGATCCGAAATATATTCACTTTTTAGGGTCGGAATTTCGTAGCGATGTGTTGCAAACGGAATGACCCCTATACTACGATGGTGGGTATGTTCGACAGACGACAACTTAAGAAGATCACAGCTGAGCTACCGGGAAAAATATGTCGTAGATACAGTGACCCAAACCAAATAATAACATAAATGCGAGTAAGGGGGGAAAGGCGGCTGCAATGACAAAGGACGATTACATAGATGTATAATATTTTAAGATATATAATATATAAATTGTATTCTGAGGCGAAGAAAGCGTTTTCGAATATGAATAAGGATTTGATGTCGATGTTTGAAGGGCTTGAGCAGATGTTCAAAGATTTTAAATGGCCTGCGAACATGTCTCCTTGGAGGAAGAGGCCTACGTCATTACTTTTCGATTATGCCTCGGTTAACACACCGACCACTCTGGATTTTCGGGATATTCATGGCAACACCGGCGATTCGATGTTGGACCGACCTGTTTTGGGTAATGCGTCTACGTCGGCTTTGTCTGTACCAGATAAGTTGGTAAATCCGGTTATTCAGGTGGAAAATGCAAAAAAATAAAATGTGAAATTTGAAGTAATTGTGTTTATTTTACGAATCGTCTTCGAATTTCGAACTGCGGAATGCTTTAAAATTTTCGAAATTCGAAAAAATTAACGAGTTACGGCGTTTTAGGCCTTAACAACGACTTTGAGTTTTTACGCCCAAAATACATGGTGTTTGGCGATGTTTTTCATAGAAAACTTTACAGAATTGCTCATCAAGCACCACTGCGGAAAGAGGTTTTCTTCACGAATCTAACGGTGTCCTCAGAATTTTGAAGTTCGCAAAACTAAGGAAGTTTCAGGTCTTTCAAGCTAACCTTGATTTTTTTAGCATTTTTCGGATATCGATTATGCGATTTTGAGTTTGTTTTTTGAAGATAAAACATGGGAGTTGCACTTAACCGAATTTTTCGCCATAAACGTCAATGCTGTGTATTCAACTCGAAAAAATTTTTCGCTTCAAAATTTGAAAATTTTCATAAGGGGGTAACCTTTGCTAAAAAAAATGCAAAAAAATAAAATGTGAAATTTGAAGTAATTGTGTTTATTTTACGAATCGTCTTCGAATTTCGAACTGCGGAATGCTTTAAAATTTTCGAAATTCGAAAAAATGTGTATTCAACTCGAAAAATTTTTTCGCTTCAAAATTTGAAAATTTTCATAAGGGGGTAACCTTTGCTAAAAAAAATGCAAAAAAATAAAATGTGAAATTTGAAGTAATTGTGTTTATTTTACGAATCGTCTTCGAACTGCTGAATGCTTTAAAATTTCCGAAATTCGAAAAAATGAACGAGTTACGGCGTTTTAGGCCTTAACAACGACTTTGAGTTTTTACGCCCAAAATACATGGTTTTTGGCGATGTTTTTCATAGAAAACTTTACAGAATTGCTCATCCAGCACCACTGCGGAAAGAGGTTTTCTTCACGAATCTAACGATGTCCTCAGAATTTTGAAGTTCGCAAAACTAAGGAAGTTTCAGGTCTTTCAAGCTAACCTTGATTTTTTTAGCATTTTTCGGATATCGATTATGCGATTTTGAGCTTGTTTTTTGAAGAAAAAACATGGGAGTTGCACATAACCGAATTTTTCGCCATAAACGTCAATACTGTGTATTCAACTCGAAAAATTTTTTCGCTTCAAAATTTGAAAATTTTCATAAGGGGGTAACCTTTGCTAAAAAAAAATGCAAAAAAATAAAATGTGAAATTTGAAGTAATTGTGTTTATTTTACGAATCGTCTTCGAATTTCGAACTGCGGAATGCTTTAAAATTTTCGAAATTCGAAAAAATGAACGAGTTACGGCGTTTTAGGCCTTAACAACGACTTTGAGTTTTTACGCCCAAAATACATGGTTTTTGGCGATGTTTTTCATAGAAAACTTTACAGAATTGCTCATCCAGCACCACTGCGGAAAGAGGTTTTCTTCACGAATCTAACGGTGTCCTCAGAATTTTGAAGTTCGCAAAACTAAGGAAGTTTCAGGTCTTTCAAGCTAACCTTGATTTTTTTAGCATTTTTCGGATATCGATTATGCGATTTTGAGCTTGTTTTTTGAAGAAAAAACATGGGAGTTGCACATAACCGAATTTTTCGCCATAAACGTCAATGCTGTGTATTCAACTCGAAAAATTTTTTCCCTTCAAAATTTGAAAATTTTCATAAGGGGGTAACCTTTGATAAAAAAAATGCAAAAAAATAAAATGTGAAATTTGAAGTAATTGTGTTTATTTTACGAATCGTCTTCGAATTTCGAACTGCGGAATGCTTTAAAATTTTCGAAATTCGAAAAAATGAACGAGTTACGGCGTTTTAGGCCTTAACAACGACTTTGAGTTTTTACGCCCAAAATACATGGTTTTTGGCGATGTTTTTCATAGAAAACTTTACAGAATTGCTCATCCAGCACCACTGCGGAAAGAGGTTTTCTTCACGAAGCTAACGATGTCCTCAGAATTTTGAAGTTCGCAAAACTAAGGAAGTTTCAGGTCTTTCAAGCTAACCTTGATTTTTTTAGCATTTTTCGGATATCGATTATGCGATTTTGAGCTTGTTTTTTGAAGAAAAAACATGGGAGTTGCACATAACCGAATTTTTCGCCATAAACGTCAATGCTGTGTATTCAACTCGAAAAATTTTTTCGCTTCAAAATTTGAAAATTTTCATAAGGGGGTAACCTTTGCTAAAAAAAATGCAAAAAAATAAAATGTGAAATTTGAAGTAATTGTGTTTATTTTACGAATCGTCTTTGAGTTTTTACGCAAAAAAATAAAATGTGAAATTTGAAGTAATTGTGTTTATTTTACGAATCGTCTTCGAATTTCGAACTGCGGAATGCTTTAAAATTTTCGAAATTCGAAAAAATGAACGAGTTACGGCGTTTTAGGCCTTAACAACGACTTTGAGTTTTTACGCCCAAAATACATGGTTTTTGGCGATGTTTTTCATAGAAAACTTTACAGAATTGCTCATCCAGCACCACTGCGGAAAGAGGGTTTCTTCACGAATCTAACGGTGTCCTCAGAATTTTGAAGTTCGCAAAACTAAGGAAGTTTCAGGTCTTTCAAGCTAACCTTGATTTTTTTAGCATTTTTCGGATATCGATTATGCGATTTTGAGCTTGTTTTTTGAAGAAAAAACATGGGAGTTGCACATAACCGAATTTTTCGCCATAAACGTCAATGCTGTGTATTCAACTCGAAAAATTTTTTCGCTTCAAAATTTGAAAATTTTCATAAGGGGGTAACCTTTGCTAAAAAAATGCAAAAAAATAAAATGTGAAATTTGAAGTAATTGTGTTTATTTTACGAATCGTCTTTGAGTTTTTACGCAAAAAAATAAAATGTGAAATTTGAAGTAATTGTGTTTATTTTACGAATCGTCTTCGAATTTCGAACTGCGGAATGCTTTAAAATTTTCGAAATTCGAAAAAATGAACGAGTTACGGCGTTTTAGGCCTTAACAACGACTTTGAGTTTTTACGCCCAAAATACATGGTTTTTGGCGATGTTTTTCATAGAAAACTTTACAGAATTGCTCATCCAGCACCACTGCGGAAAGAGGTTTTCTTCACAAATCTAACGATGTCCTCAGAATTTTGAAGTTCGCAAAACTAAGGAAGTTTCAGGTCTTTCAAGCTAACCTTGATTTTTTTAGCATTTTTCGGATATCGATTATGCGATTTTGAGCTTGTTTTTTGAAGAAAAAACATGGGAGTTGCACATAACCGAATTTTTCGCCATAAACGTCAATGCTGTGTATTCAACTCGAAAAATTTTTTCCCTTCAAAATTTGAAAATTTTCATAAGGGGGTAACCTTTGCTAAAAAAAATGCAAAAAAATAAAATGTGAAATTTGAAGTAATTGTGTTTATTTTACGAATCGTCTTCGAATTTCGAACTGCGGAATGCTTTAAAATTTTCGAAATTCGAAAAAATGAACGAGTTACGGCGTTTTAGGCCTTAACAACGACTTTGAGTTTTTACGCCCAAAATACATGGTTTTTGGCGATGTTTTTCATAGAAAACTTTACAGAATTGCTCATCCAGCACCACTGCGGAAAGAGGTTTTCTTCACGAATCTAACGGTGTCCTCAGAATTTTGAAGTTCGCAAAACTAAGGAAGTTTCAGGTCTTTCAAGCTAACCTTGATTCTTTTAGCATTTTTCGGATATCGATTATGCGATTTTGAGCTTGTTTTTTGAAGAAAAAACATGGGAGTTGCACATAACCGAATTTTTCGCCATAAACGTCAATGCTGTGTATTCAACTCGAAAAATTTTTTCCCTTCAAAATTTGAAAATTTTCATAAGGGGGTAACCTTTGCTAAAAAAAATGCAAAAAAATAAAATGTGAAATTTGAAGTAATTGTGTTTATTTTACGAATCGTCTTCGAATTTCGAACTGCGGAATGCTTTAAAATTTTCGAAATTCGAAAAAATGAACGAGTTACGGCGTTTTAGGCCTTAACAACGACTTTGAGTTTTTACGCCCAAAATACATGGTTTTTGGCGATGTTTTTCATAGAAAACTTTACAGAATTGCTCATCCAGCACTACTGCGGAAAGAGGTTTTCTTCACGAATCTAACGATGTCCTCAGAATTTTGAAGTTCGCAAAACTAAGGAAGTTTCAGGTCTTTCAAGCTAACCTTGATTTTTTTAGCATTTTTCGGATATCGATTATGCGATTTTGAGCTTGTTTTTTGAAGAAAAAACATGGGAGTTGCACATAACCGAATTTTTCGCCATAAAATAAAATGTGAAATTTGAAGTAATTGTGTTTATTTTACGAATCGTCTTTGAGTTTTTACGCAAAAAAATAAAATGTGAAATTTGAAGTAATTGTGTTTATTTTACGAATCGTCTTCGAATTTCGAACTGCGGAATGCTTTAAAATTTTCGAAATTCGAAAAAATGAACGAGTTACGGCGTTTTAGGCCTTAACAACGACTTTGAGTTTTTACGCCCAAAATACATGGTTTTTGGCGATGTTTTTCATAGAAAACTTTACAGAATTGCTCATCCAGCACCACTGCGGAAAGAGGGTTTCTTCACGAATCTAACGGTGTCCTCAGAATTTTGAAGTTCGCAAAACTAAGGAAGTTTCAGGTCTTTCAAGCTAACCTTGATTTTTTTAGCATTTTTCGGATATCGATTATGCGATTTTGAGCTTGTTTTTTGAAGAAAAAACATGGGAGTTGCACATAACCGAATTTTTCGCCATAAACGTCAATGCTGTGTATTCAACTCGAAAAATTTTTTCGCTTCAAAATTTGAAAATTTTCATAAGGGGGTAACCTTTGCTAAAAAAATGCAAAAAAATAAAATGTGAAATTTGAAGTAATTGTGTTTATTTTACGAATCGTCTTTGAGTTTTTACGCAAAAAAATAAAATGTGAAATTTGAAGTAATTGTGTTTATTTTACGAATCGTCTTCGAATTTCGAACTGCGGAATGCTTTAAAATTTTCGAAATTCGAAAAAATGAACGAGTTACGGCGTTTTAGGCCTTAACAACGACTTTGAGTTTTTACGCCCAAAATACATGGTTTTTGGCGATGTTTTTCATAGAAAACTTTACAGAATTGCTCATCCAGCACCACTGCGGAAAGAGGTTTTCTTCACGAATCTAACGATGTCCTCAGAATTTTGAAGTTCGCAAAACTAAGGAAGTTTCAGGTCTTTCAAGCTAACCTTGATTTTTTTAGCATTTTTCGGATATCGATTATGCGATTTTGAGCTTGTTTTTTGAAGAAAAAACATGGGAGTTGCACATAACCGAATTTTTCGCCATAAACGTCAATGCTGTGTATTCAACTCGAAAAATTTTTTCCCTTCAAAATTTGAAAATTTTCATAAGGGGGTAACCTTTGCTAAAAAAAATGCAAAAAAATAAAATGTGAAATTTGAAGTAATTGTGTTTATTTTACGAATCGTCTTCGAATTTCGAACTGCGGAATGCTTTAAAATTTTCGAAATTCGAAAAAATGAACGAGTTACGGCGTTTTAGGCCTTAACAACGACTTTGAGTTTTTACGCCCAAAATACATGGTTTTTGGCGATGTTTTTCATAGAAAACTTTACAGAATTGCTCATCCAGCACCACTGCGGAAAGAGGTTTTCTTCACGAATCTAACGGTGTCCTCAGAATTTTGAAGTTCGCAAAACTAAGGAAGTTTCAGGTCTTTCAAGCTAACCTTGATTCTTTTAGCATTTTTCGGATATCGATTATGCGATTTTGAGCTTGTTTTTTGAAGAAAAAACATGGGAGTTGCACATAACCGAATTTTTCGCCATAAACGTCAATGCTGTGTATTCAACTCGAAAAATTTTTTCCCTTCAAAATTTGAAAATTTTCATAAGGGGGTAACCTTTGCTAAAAAAAATGCAAAAAAATAAAATGTGAAATTTGAAGTAATTGTGTTTATTTTACGAATCGTCTTCGAATTTCGAACTGCGGAATGCTTTAAAATTTTCGAAATTCGAAAAAATGAACGAGTTACGGCGTTTTAGGCCTTAACAACGACTTTGAGTTTTTACGCCCAAAATACATGGTTTTTGGCGATGTTTTTCATAGAAAACTTTACAGAATTGCTCATCCAGCACTACTGCGGAAAGAGGTTTTCTTCACGAATCTAACGGTGTCCTCAGAATTTTGAAGTTCGCAAAACTAAGGAAGTTTCAGGTCTTTCAAGCTAACCTTGATTTTTTTAGCATTTTTCGGATATCGATTATGCGATTTTGAGCTTGTTTTTTGAAGAAAAAACATGGGAGTTGCACATAACCGAATTTTTCGCCATAAACGTCAATGCTGTGTATTCAACTCGAAAAATTTTTTCCCTTCAAAATTTGAAAATTTTCATAAGGGGGTAACCTTTGCTAAAAAAAATGCAAAAAAATAAAATGTGAAATTTGAAGTAATTGTGTTTATTTTACGAATCGTCTTCGAACTGCTGAATGCTTTAAAATTTCCGAAATTCGAAAAAATGAACGAGTTACGGCGTTTTAGGCCTTAACAACGACTTTGAGTTTTTACGCCCAAAATACATGGTTTTTGGCGATGTTTTTCATAGAAAACTTTACAGAATTGCTCATCCAGCACCACTGCGGAAAGAGGTTTTCTTCACGAATCTAACGATGTCCTCAGAATTTTGAAGTTCGCAAAACTAAGGAAGTTTCAGGTCTTTCAAGCTAACCTTGATTTTTTTAGCATTTTTCGGATATCGATTATGCGATTTTGAGCTTGTTTTTTGAAGAAAAAACATGGGAGTTGCACATAACCGAATTTTTCGCCATAAACGTCAATACTGTGTATTCAACTCGAAAAATTTTTTCGCTTCAAAATTTGAAAATTTTCATAAGGGGGTAACCTTTGCTAAAAAAAAATGCAAAAAAATAAAATGTGAAATTTGAAGTAATTGTGTTTATTTTACGAATCGTCTTCGAATTTCGAACTGCGGAATGCTTTAAAATTTTCGAAATTCGAAAAAATGAACGAGTTACGGCGTTTTAGGCCTTAACAACGACTTTGAGTTTTTACGCCCAAAATACATGGTTTTTGGCGATGTTTTTCATAGAAAACTTTACAGAATTGCTCATCCAGCACCACTGCGGAAAGAGGTTTTCTTCACGAATCTAACGGTGTCCTCAGAATTTTGAAGTTCGCAAAACTAAGGAAGTTTCAGGTCTTTCAAGCTAACCTTGATTTTTTTAGCATTTTTCGGATATCGATTATGCGATTTTGAGCTTGTTTTTTGAAGAAAAAACATGGGAGTTGCACATAACCGAATTTTTCGCCATAAACGTCAATGCTGTGTATTCAACTCGAAAAATTTTTTCCCTTCAAAATTTGAAAATTTTCATAAGGGGGTAACCTTTGCTAAAAAAAATGCAAAAAAATAAAATGTGAAATTTGAAGTAATTGTGTTTATTTTACGAATCGTCTTCGAATTTCGAACTGCGGAATGCTTTAAAATTTTCGAAATTCGAAAAAATGAACGAGTTACGGCGTTTTAGGCCTTAACAACGACTTTGAGTTTTTACGCCCAAAATACATGGTTTTTGGCGATGTTTTTCATAGAAAACTTTACAGAATTGCTCATCCAGCACCACTGCGGAAAGAGGTTTTCTTCACGAAGCTAACGATGTCCTCAGAATTTTGAAGTTCGCAAAACTAAGGAAGTTTCAGGTCTTTCAAGCTAACCTTGATTTTTTTAGCATTTTTCGGATATCGATTATGCGATTTTGAGCTTGTTTTTTGAAGAAAAAACATGGGAGTTGCACATAACCGAATTTTTCGCCATAAACGTCAATGCTGTGTATTCAACTCGAAAAATTTTTTCGCTTCAAAATTTGAAAATTTTCATAAGGGGGTAACCTTTGCTAAAAAAAATGCAAAAAAATAAAATGTGAAATTTGAAGTAATTGTGTTTATTTTACGAATCGTCTTTGAGTTTTTACGCAAAAAAATAAAATGTGAAATTTGAAGTAATTGTGTTTATTTTACGAATCGTCTTCGAATTTCGAACTGCGGAATGCTTTAAAATTTTCGAAATTCGAAAAAATGAACGAGTTACGGCGTTTTAGGCCTTAACAACGACTTTGAGTTTTTACGCCCAAAATACATGGTTTTTGGCGATGTTTTTCATAGAAAACTTTACAGAATTGCTCATCCAGCACCACTGCGGAAAGAGGTTTTCTTCACGAATCTAACGATGTCCTCAGAATTTTGAAGTTCGCAAAACTAAGGAAGTTTCAGGTCTTTCAAGCTAACCTTGATTTTTTTAGCATTTTTCGGATATCGATTATGCGATTTTGAGCTTGTTTTTTGAAGAAAAAACATGGGAGTTGCACATAACCGAATTTTTCGCCATAAACGTCAATGCTGTGTATTCAACTCGAAAAATTTTTTCGCTTCAAAATTTGAAAATTTTCATAAGGGGGTAACCTTTGCTAAAAAAATGCAAAAAAATAAAATGTGAAATTTGAAGTAATTGTGTTTATTTTACGAATCGTCTTTGAGTTTTTACGCAAAAAAATAAAATGTGAAATTTGAAGTAATTGTGTTTATTTTACGAATCGTCTTCGAATTTCGAACTGCGGAATGCTTTAAAATTTTCGAAATTCGAAAAAATGAACGAGTTACGGCGTTTTAGGCCTTAACAACGACTTTGAGTTTTTACGCCCAAAATACATGGTTTTTGGCGATGTTTTTCATAGAAAACTTTACAGAATTGCTCATCCAGCACCACTGCGGAAAGAGGTTTTCTTCACGAATCTAACGATGTCCTCAGAATTTTGAAGTTCGCAAAACTAAGGAAGTTTCAGGTCTTTCAAGCTAACCTTGATTTTTTTAGAATTTTTCGGATATCGATTATGCGATTTTGAGCTTGTTTTTTGAAGAAAAAACATGGGAGTTGCACATAACCGAATTTTTCGCCATAAACGTCAATGCTGTGTATTCAACTCGAAAAATTTTTTCGCTTCAAAATTTGAAAATTTTCATAAGGGGGTAACCTTTGCTAAAAAAATGCAAAAAAATAAAATGTGAAATTTGAAGTAATTGTGTTTATTTTACGAATCGTCTTTGAGTTTTTACGCAAAAAAATAAAATGTGAAATTTGAAGTAATTGTGTTTATTTTACGAATCGTCTTCGAATTTCGAACTGCGGAATGCTTTAAAATTTTCGAAATTCGAAAAAATTAACGAGTTACGGCGTTTTAGGCCTTAACAACGACTTTGAGTTTTTACGCCCAAAATACATGGTTTTTGGCGATGTTTTTCATAGAAAACTTTACAGAATTGCTCATCCAGCACCACTGCGGAAAGAGGTTTTCTTCACGAATCTAACGATGTCCTCAGAATTTTGAAGTTCGCAAAACTAAGGAAGTTTCAGGTCTTTCAAGCTAACCTTGATTTTTTTAGCATTTTTCGGATATCGATTATGCGATTTTGAGCTTGTTTTTTGAAGAAAAAACATGGGAGTTGCACATAACCGAATTTTTCGCCATAAACGTCAATGCTGTGTATTCAACTCGAAAAATTTTTTCCCTTCAAAATTTGAAAATTTTCATAAGGGGGTAACCTTTGCTAAAAAAAATGCAAAAAAATAAAATGTGAAATTTGAAGTAATTGTGTTTATTTTACGAATCGTCTTCGAATTTCGAACTGCGGAATGCTTTAAAATTTTCGAAATTCGAAAAAATGAACGAGTTACGGCGTTTTAGGCCTTAACAACGACTTTGAGTTTTTACGCCCAAAATACATGGTTTTTGGCGATGTTTTTCATAGAAAACTTTACAGAATTGCTCATCCAGCACCACTGCGGAAAGAGGTTTTCTTCACGAATCTAACGGTGTCCTCAGAATTTTGAAGTTCGCAAAACTAAGGAAGTTTCAGGTCTTTCAAGCTAACCTTGATTTTTTTAGCATTTTTCGGATATCGATTATGCGATTTTGAGCTTGTTTTTTGAAGAAAAAACATGGGAGTTGCACATAACCGAATTTTTCGCCATAAACGTCAATGCTGTGTATTCAACTCGAAAAATTTTTTCCCTTCAAAATTTGAAAATTTTCATAACCTTTGCTAAAAAAAATGCAAAAAAATAAAATGTGAAATTTGAAGTAATTGTGTTTATTTTACGAATCGTCTTCGAATTTCGAACTGCGGAATGCTTTAAAATTTTCGAAATTCGAAAAAATGAACGAGTTACGGCGTTTTAGGCCTTAACAACGACTTTGAGTTTTTACGCCCAAAATACATGGTTTTTGGCGATGTTTTTCATAGAAAACTTTACAGAATTGCTCATCCAGCACCACTGCGGAAAGAGGTTTTCTTCACGAATCTAACGGTGTCCTCAGAATTTTGAAGTTCGCAAAACTAAGGAAGTTTCAGGTCTTTCAAGCTAACCTTGATTTTTTTAGCATTTTTCGGATATCGATTATGCGATTTTGAGCTTGTTTTTTGAAGAAAAAACATGGGAGTTGCACATAACCGAATTTTTCGCCATAAACGTCAATGCTGTGTATTCAACTCGAAAAATTTTTTCCCTTCAAAATTTGAAAATTTTCATAAGGGGGTAACCTTTGCTAAAAAAAATGCAAAAAAATAAAATGTGAAATTTGAAGTAATTGTGTTTATTTTACGAATCGTCTTCGAATTTCGAACTGCGGAATGCTTTAAAATTTTCGAAATTCGAAAAAATGAACGAGTTACGGCGTTTTAGGCCTTAACAACGACTTTGAGTTTTTACGCCCAAAATACATGGTTTTTGGCGATGTTTTTCATAGAAAACTTTACAGAATTGCTCATCCAGCACCACTGCGGAAAGAGGTTTTCTTCACGAATCTAACGGTGTCCTCAGAATTTTGAAGTTCGCAAAACTAAGGAAGTTTCAGGTCTTTCAAGCTAACCTTGATTTTTTTAGCATTTTTCGGATATCGATTATGCGATTTTGAGCTTGTTTTTTGAAGAAAAAACATGGGAGTTGCACATAACCGAATTTTTCGCCATAAACGTCAATGCTGTGTATTCAACTCGAAAAATTTTTTCCCTTCAAAATTTGAAAATTTTCATAAGGGGGTAACCTTTGCTAAAAAAAATGCAAAAAAATAAAATGTGAAATTTGAAGTAATTGTGTTTATTTTACGAATCGTCTTCGAATTTCGAACTGCGGAATGCTTTAAAATTTTCGAAATTCGAAAAAATGAACGAGTTACGGCGTTTTAGGCCTTAACAACGACTTTGAGTTTTTACGCCCAAAATACATGGTTTTTGGCGATGTTTTTCATAGAAAACTTTACAGAATTGCTCATCCAGCACCACTGCGGAAAGAGGTTTTCTTCACGAATCTAACGGTGTCCTCAGAATTTTGAAGTTCGCAAAACTAAGGAAGTTTCAGGTCTTTCAAGCTAACCTTGATTTTTTTAGCATTTTTCGGATATCGATTATGCGATTTTGAGCTTGTTTTTTGAAGAAAAAACATGGGAGTTGCACATAACCGAATTTTTCGCCATAAACGTCAATGCTGTGTATTCAACTCGAAAAATTTTTTCCCTTCAAAATTTGAAAATTTTCATAAGGGGGTAACCTTTGCTAAAAAAATGCAAAAAAATAAAATGTGAAATTTGAAGTAATTGTGTTTATTTTACGAATCGTCTTCGAATTTCGAACTGCGGAATGCTTTAAAATTTTCGAAATTCGAAAAAATGAACGAGTTACGGCGTTTTAGGCCTTAACAACGACTTTGAGTTTTTACGCCCAAAATACATGGTTTTTGGCGATGTTTTTCATAGAAAACTTTACAGAATTGCTCATCCAGCACCACTGCGGAAAGAGGTTTTCTTCACGAATCTAACGGTGTCCTCAGAATTTTGAAGTTCGCAAAACTAAGGAAGTTTCAGGTCTTTCAAGCTAACCTTGATTTTTTTAGCATTTTTCGGATATCGATTATGCGATTTTGAGCTTGTTTTTTGAAGAAAAAACATGGGAGTTGCACATAACCGAATTTTTCGCCATAAACGTCAATGCTGTGTATTCAACTCGAAAAATTTTTTCCCTTCAAAATTTGAAAATTTTCATAAGGGGGTAACCTTTGCTAAAAAAAATGCAAAAAAATAAAATGTGAAATTTGAAGTAATTGTGTTTATTTTACGAATCGTCTTCGAATTTCGAACTGCGGAATGCTTTAAAATTTTCGAAATTCGAAAAAATGAACGAGTTACGGCGTTTTAGGCCTTAACAACGACTTTGAGTTTTTACGCCCAAAATACATGGTTTTTGGCGATGTTTTTCATAGAAAACTTTACAGAATTGCTCATCCAGCACCACTGCGGAAAGAGGTTTTCTTCACGAATCTAACGGTGTCCTCAGAATTTTGAAGTTCGCAAAACTAAGGAAGTTTCAGGTCTTTCAAGCTAACCTTGATTTTTTTAGCATTTTTCGGATATCGATTATGCGATTTTGAGCTTGTTTTTTGAAGAAAAAACATGGGAGTTGCACATAACCGAATTTTTCGCCATAAACGTCAATGCTGTGTATTCAACTCGAAAAATTTTTTCCCTTCAAAATTTGAAAATTTTCATAAGGGGGTAACCTTTGCTAAAAAAAATGCAAAAAAATAAAATGTGAAATTTGAAGTAATTGTGTTTATTTTACGAATCGTCTTCGAATTTCGAACTGCGGAATGCTTTAAAATTTTCGAAATTCGAAAAAATGAACGAGTTACGGCGTTTTAGGCCTTAACAACGACTTTGAGTTTTTACGCCCAAAATACATGGTTTTTGGAGATGTTTTTCATAGAAAACTTTACAGAATTGCTCATCCAGCACCACTGCGGAAAGAGGTTTTCTTCACGAATCTAACGGTGTCCTCAGAATTTTGAAGTTCGCAAAACTAAGGAAGTTTCAGGTCTTTCAAGCTAACCTTGATTTTTTTAGCATTTTTCGGATATCGATTATGCGATTTTGAGCTTGTTTTTTGAAGAAAAAACATGGGAGTTGCACATAACCGAATTTTTCGCCATAAACGTCAATGCTGTGTATTCAACTCGAAAAATTTTTTCGCTTCAAAATTTGAAAATTTTCATAAGGGGGTAACCTTTGCTAAAAAAAATGCAAAAAAATAAAATGTGAAATTTGAAGTAATTGTGTTTATTTTACGAATCGTCTTCGAATTTCGAACTGCGGAATGCTTTAAAATTTTCGAAATTCGAAAAAATGAACGAGTTACGGCGTTTTAGGCCTTAACAACGACTTTGAGTTTTTACGCCCAAAATACATGGTTTTTGGCGATGTTTTTCATAGAAAACTTTACAGAATTGCTCATCCAGCACCACTGCGGAAAGAGGTTTTCTTCACGAATCTAACGGTGTCCTCAGAATTTTGAAGTTCGCAAAACTAAGGAAGTTTCAGGTCTTTCAAGCTAACCTTGATTTTTTTAGCATTTTTCGGATATCGATTATGCGATTTTGAGCTTGTTTTTTGAAGAAAAAACATGGGAGTTGCACATAACCGAATTTTTCGCCATAAACGTCAATGCTGTGTATTCAACTCGAAAAAGTTTTTCCCTTCAAAATTTGAAAATTTTCATAAGGGGGTAACCTTTGCTAAAAAAAATGCAAAAAAATAAAATGTGAAATTTGAAGTAATTGTGTTTATTTTACGAATCGTCTTCGAATTTCGAACTGCGGAATGCTTTAAAATTTTCGAAATTCGAAAAAATGAACGAGTTACGGCGTTTTAGGCCTTAACAACGACTTTGAGTTTTTACGCCCAAAATACATGGTTTTTGGCGATGTTTTTCATAGAAAACTTTACAGAATTGCTCATCCAGCACCACTGCGGAAAGAGGTTTTCTTCACGAATCTAACGGTGTCCTCAGAATTTTGAAGTTCGCAAAACTAAGGAAGTTTCAGGTCTTTCAAGCTAACCTTGATTTTTTTAGCATTTTTCGGATATCGATTATGCGATTTTGAGCTTGTTTTTTGAAGAAAAAACATGGGAGTTGCACATAACCGAATTTTTCGCCATAAACGTCAATGCTGTGTATTCAACTCGAAAAATTTTTTCCCTTCAAAATTTGAAAATTTTCATAAGGGGGTAACCTTTGCTAAAAAAAATGCAAAAAAATAAAATGTGAAATTTGAAGTAATTGTGTTTATTTTACGAATCGTCTTCGAATTTCGAACTGCGGAATGCTTTAAAATTTTCGAAATTCGAAAAAATGAACGAGTTACGGCGTTTTAGGCCTTAACAACGACTTTGAGTTTTTACGCCCAAAATACATGGTTTTTGGCGATGTTTTTCATAGAAACCTTTACAGAATTGCTCATCCAGCACTACTGCGGAAAGAGGTTTTCTTCACGAATCTAACGGTGTCCTCAGAATTTTGAAGTTCGCAAAACTAAGGAAGTTTCAGGTCTTTCAAGCTAACCTTGATTTTTTTAGCATTTTTCGGATATCGATTATGCGATTTTGAGCTTGTTTTTTGAAGAAAAAACATGGGAGTTGCACATAACCGAATTTTTCGCCATAAACGTCAATGCTGTGTATTCAACTCGAAAAATTTTTTCCCTTCAAAATTTGAAAATTTTCATAAGGGGGTAACCTTTGCTAAAAAAAATGCAAAAAAATAAAATGTGAAATTTGAAGTAATTGTGTTTATTTTACGAATCGTCTTCGAATTTCGAACTGCGGAATGCTTTAAAATTTTCGAAATTCGAAAAAATGAACGAGTTACGGCGTTTTAGGCCTTAACAACGACTTTGAGTTTTTACGCCCAAAATACATGGTTTTTGGCGATGTTTTTCATAGAAAACTTTACAGAATTGCTCATCCAGCACCACTGCGGAAAGAGGTTTTCTTCACGAATCTAACGGTGTCCTCAGAATTTTGAAGTTCGCAAAACTAAGGAAGTTTCAGGTCTTTCAAGCTAACCTTGATTTTTTTAGCATTTTTCGGATATCGATTATGCGATTTTGAGCTTGTTTTTTGAAGAAAAAACATGGGAGTTGCACATAACCGAATTTTTCGCCATAAACGTCAATGCTGTGTATTCAACTCGAAAAATTTTTTCCCTTCAAAATTTGAAAATTTTCATAAGGGGGTAACCTTTGCTAAAAAAAATGCAAAAAAATAAAATGTGAAATTTGAAGTAATTGTGTTTATTTTACGAATCGTCTTCGAATTTCGAACTGCGGAATGCTTTAAAATTTTCGAAATTCGAAAAAATGAACGAGTTACGGCGTTTTAGGCCTTAACAACGACTTTGAGTTTTTACGCCCAAAATACATGGTTTTTGGCGATGTTTTTCATAGAAAACTTTACAGAATTGCTCATCCAGCACCACTGCGGAAAGAGGTTTTCTTCACGAATCTAACGGTGTCCTCAGAATTTTGAAGTTCGCAAAACTAAGGAAGTTTCAGGTCTTTCAAGCTAACCTTGATTTTTTTAGCATTTTTCGGATATCGATTATGCGATTTTGAGCTTGTTTTTTGAAGAAAAAACATGGGAGTTGCACATAACCGAATTTTTCGCCATAAACGTCAATGCTGTGTATTCAACTCGAAAAATTTTTTCCCTTCAAAATTTGAAAATTTTCATAAGGGGGTAACCTTTGCTAAAAAAAATGCAAAAAAATAAAATGTGAAATTTGAAGTAATTGTGTTTATTTTACGAATCGTCTTCGAATTTCGAACTGCGGAATGCTTTAAAATTTTCGAAATTCGAAAAAATGAACGAGTTACGGCGTTTTAGGCCTTAACAACGACTTTGAGTTTTTACGCCCAAAATACATGGTTTTTGGAGATGTTTTTCATAGAAAACTTTACAGAATTGCTCATCCAGCACCACTGCGGAAAGAGGTTTTCTTCACGAATCTAACGGTGTCCTCAGAATTTTGAAGTTCGCAAAACTAAGGAAGTTTCAGGTCTTTCAAGCTAACCTTGATTTTTTTAGCATTTTTCGGATATCGATTATGCGATTTTGAGCTTGTTTTTTGAAGAAAAAACATGGGAGTTGCACATAACCGAATTTTTCGCCATAAACGTCAATGCTGTGTATTCAACTCGAAAAATTTTTTCGCTTCAAAATTTGAAAATTTTCATAAGGGGGTAACCTATGCTAAAAAAAATGCAAAAAAATAAAATGTGAAATTTGAAGTAATTGTGTTTATTTTACGAATCGTCTTCGAATTTCGAACTGCGGAATGCTTTAAAATTTTCGAAATTCGAAAAAATGAACGAGTTACGGCGTTTTAGGCCTTAACAACGACTTTGAGTTTTTACGCCCAAAATACATGGTTTTTGGCGATGTTTTTCATAGAAAACTTTACAGAATTGCTCATCCAGCACCACTGCGGAAAGAGGTTTTCTTCACGAATCTAACGGTGTCCTCAGAATTTTGAAGTTCGCAAAACTAAGGAAGTTTCAGGTCTTTCAAGCTAGCCTTGATTTTTTTAGCATTTTTCGGATATCGATTATGCGATTTTGAGCTTGTTTTTTGAAGAAAAAACATGGGAGTTGCACATAACCGAATTTTTCGCCATAAACGTCAATGCTGTGTATTCAACTCGAAAAATTTTTTCGCTTCAAAATTTGAAAATTTTCATAAGGGGGTAACCTTTGCTAAAAAAAATGCAAAAAAATAAAATGTGAAATTTGAAGTAATTGTGTTTATTTTACGAATCGTCTTCGAATTTCGAACTGCGGAATGCTTTAAAATTTTCGAAATTCGAAAAAATGAACGAGTTACGGCGTTTTAGGCCTTAACAACGACTTTGAGTTTTTACGCCCAAAATACATGGTTTTTGGCGATGTTTTTCATAGAAAACTTTACAGAATTGCTCATCCTGCACCACTGCGGAAAGAGGTTTTCTTCACGAATCTAACGGTGTCCTCAGAATTTTGAAGTTCGCAAAACTAAGGAAGTTTCAGGTCTTTCAAGCTAACCTTGATTTTTTTAGCAATTTTCGGATATCGATTATGCGATTTCGAGCTTGTTTTTTGAAGAAAAAACATGGGAGTTGCACATAACCGAATTTTTCGCCATAAACGTCAATGCTGTGTATTCAACTCGAAAAATTTTTTCGCTTCAAAATTTGAAAATTTTCATAAGGGGGTAACCTTTGCTAAAAAAATGCAAAAAAATAAAATGTGAAATTTGAAGTAATTGTGTTTATTTTACGAATCGTCTTCGAATTTCGAACTGCGGAATGCTTTAAAATTTTCGAAATTCGAAAAAATGAACGAGTTACGGCGTTTTAGGCCTTAACAACGACTTTGAGTTTTTACGCCCAAAATACATGGTTTTTGGCGATGTTTTTCATAGAAAACTTTACAGAATTGCCCATCCAGCACCACTGCGGAAAGAGGTTTTCTTCACGAATCTAACGATGTCCTCAGAATTTTGAAGTTCGCAAAACTAAGGAAGTTTCAGGTCTTTCAAGCTAACCTTGATTTTTTTAGCATTTTTCGGATATCGATTATGCGATTTTGAGCTTGTTTTTTGAAGAAAAAACATGGGAGTTGCACATAACCGAATTTTTCGCCATAAACGTCAATGCTGTGTATTCAACTCGAAAAATTTTTTCGCTTCAAAATTTGAAAATTTTCATAAGGGGGTAACCTTTGCTAAAAAAAATGCAAAAAATAAAATGTGAAATTTGAAGTAATTGTGTTTATTTTACGAATCGTCTTCGAATTTCGAACTGCGGAATGCTTTAAAATTTTCGAAATTGGAAAAAATGAACGAGTTACGGCGTTTTAGGCCTTAACAACGACTTTGAGTTTTTACGCCCAAAATACATGGTTTTTGGCGATGTTTTTCATAGAAAACTTTACAGAATTGCTCATCCAGCACCACTGCGGAAAGAGGTTTTCTTCACGAATCTAACGGTGTCCTCAGAATTTTGAAGTTCGCAAAACTAAGGAAGTTTCAGGTCTTTCAAGCTAACCTTGATTTTTTTAGCATTTTTCGGATATCGATTATGCGATTTTGAGCTTGTTTTTTGAAGAAAAAACATGGGAGTTGCACATAACCGAATTTTTCGCCATAAACGTCAATGCTGTGTATTCAACTCGAAAAATTTTTTCGCTTCAAAATTTGAAAATTTTCATAAGGGGGTAACCTTTGCTAAAAAAAATGCAAAAAAATAAAATGTGAAATTTGAAGTAATTGTGTTTATTTTACGAATCGTCTTCGAATTTCGAACTGCGGAATGCTTTAAAATTTTCGAAATTCGAAAAAATGAACGAGTTACGGCGTTTTAGGCCTTAACAACGACTTTGAGTTTTTACGCCCAAAATACATGGTTTTTGGCGATGTTTTTCATAGAAAACTTTACAGAATTGCTCATCCAGCACCACTGCGGAAAGAGGTTTTCTTCACGAATCTAACGATGTCCTCAGAATTTTGAAGTTCGCAAAACTAAGGAAGTTTCAGGTCTTTCAAGCTAACCTTGATTTTTTTAGCATTTTTCGGATATCGATTATGCGATTTTGAGCTTGTTTTTTGAAGAACAAACATGGGAGTTGCACATAACCGAATTTTTCGCCATAAACGTCAATACTGTGTATTCAACTCGAAAAATTTTTTCGCTTCAAAATTTGAAAATTTTCATAAGGGGGTAACCTTTGCTAAAAAAAATGCAAAAAAATAAAATGTGAAATTTGAAGTAATTGTGTTTATTTTACGAATCGTCTTCGAATTTCGAACTGCGGAATGCTTTAAAATTTTCGAAATTCGAAAAAATGAACGAGTTACGGCGTTTTAGGCCTTAACAACGACTTTGAGTTTTTACGTCCAAAATACATGGTTTTTGGCGATGTTTTTCATAGAAAACTTTACAGAATTGCTCATCCAGCACCACTGCAGAAAGAGGTTTTCTTCACGAATCTAACGGTGTCCTCAGAATTTTGAAGTTCGCAAAACTAAGGAAGTTTCAGGTCTTTCAAGCTAACCTTGATTTTTTTAGCATTTTTCGGATATCGATTATGCGATTTTGAGCTTGTTTTTTGAAGTAAAAACATGGGAGTTGCACTTGACCGAATTTTTCGCCATAAACGTCAATACTGTGTATTCAACTCGAAAAATTTTTTCGCTTCAAAATTTGAAAATTTTCATAAGGGGGTAACCTTTGCTAAAAAAAATGCAAAAAAATAAAATGTGAAATTTGAAGTAATTGTGTTTATTTTACGAATCGTCTTCGAATTTCGAACTGCGGAATGCTTTAAAATTTTCGAAAAAATGAACGAGTTACGGCCTTTTAGGCCTTAACAACGACTTTTTTTTTACGCCCAAAATACATGGTTTTTGGCGATGTTTTTCATAGAAAACTTTACAGAATTGCTCATCCAGCACCACTGCGGAAAGAGGTTTTCTTCACGAATCTAACGGTGTCCTCAGAATTTTGAAGTTCGCAAAACTAAGGAAGTTTCAGGTCTTTCAAGCTAACCTTGATTTTTTTAGCATTTTTCGGATATCGATTATGCGATTTTGAGCTTGTTTTTTGAAGAAAAAACATGGGAGTTGCACATAACCGAATTTTTCGCCATAAACGTCAATGCTGTGTATTCAACTCGAAAAATTTTTTCGCTTCAAAATTTGAAAATTTTCATAAGGGGGTAACCTTTGCTAAAAAAAATGCAAAAAAATAAAATGTGAAATTTGAAGTAATTGTGTTTATTTTACGAATCGTCTTCGAATTTCGAACTGCGGAATGCTTTAAAATTTTCGAAATTCGAAAAAATGAACGAGTTACGGCGTTTTAGGCCTTAACAACGACTTTGAGTTTTTACGCCCAAAATACATGGTTTTTGGCGATGTTTTTCATAGAAAACTTTACAGAATTGCTCATCCAGCACCACTGCGGAAAGAGGTTTTCTTCACGAATCTAACGGTGTCCTCAGAATTTTGAAGTTCGCAAAACTAAGGAAGTTTCAGGTCTTTCAAGCTAACCTTGATTTTTTTAGCATTTTTCGGATATCGATTATGCGATTTTGAGCTTGTTTTTTGAAGAAAAAACATGGGAGTTGCACATAACCGAATTTTTCGCCATAAACGTCAATGCTGTGTATTCAACTCGAAAAATTTTTTCGCTTCAAAATTTGAAAATTTTCATAAGGGGGTAACCTTTGCTAAAAAAAATGCAAAAAAATAAAATGTGAAATTTGAAGTAATTGTGTTTATTTTACGAATCGTCTTCGAATTTCGAACTGCGGAATGCTTTAAAATTTTCGAAATTCGAAAAAATGAACGAGTTACGGCGTTTTAGGCCTTAACAACGACTTTGAGTTTTTACGCCCAAAATACATGGTTTTTGGCGATGTTTTTCATAGAAAACTTTACAGAATTGCTCATCCAGCACCACTGCGGAAAGAGGTTTTCTTCACGAATCTAACGATGTCCTCAGAATTTTGAAGTTCGCAAAACTAAGGAAGTTTCAGGTCTTTCAAGCTAACCTTGATTTTTTTAGCATTTTTCGGATATCGATTATGCGATTTTGAGCTTGTTTTTTGAAGAACAAACATGGGAGTTGCACATAACCGAATTTTTCGCCATAAACGTCAATACTGTGTATTCAACTCGAAAAATTTTTTCGCTTCAAAATTTGAAAATTTTCATAAGGGGGTAACCTTTGCTAAAAAAAATGCAAAAAAATAAAATGTGAAATTTGAAGTAATTGTGTTTATTTTACGAATCGTCTTCGAATTTCGAACTGCGGAATGCTTTAAAATTTTCGAAATTCGAAAAAATGAACGAGTTACGGCGTTTTAGGCCTTAACAACGACTTTGAGTTTTTACGTCCAAAATACATGGTTTTTGGCGATGTTTTTCATAGAAAACTTTACAGAATTGCTCATCCAGCACCACTGCAGAAAGAGGTTTTCTTCACGAATCTAACGGTGTCCTCAGAATTTTGAAGTTCGCAAAACTAAGGAAGTTTCAGGTCTTTCAAGCTAACCTTGATTTTTTTAGCATTTTTCGGATATCGATTATGCGATTTTGAGCTTGTTTTTTGAAGTAAAAACATGGGAGTTGCACTTGACCGAATTTTTCGCCATAAACGTCAATACTGTGTATTCAACTCGAAAAATTTTTTCGCTTCAAAATTTGAAAATTTTCATAAGGGGGTAACCTTTGCTAAAAAAAATGCAAAAAAATAAAATGTGAAATTTGAAGTAATTGTGTTTATTTTACGAATCGTCTTCGAATTTCGAACTGCGGAATGCTTTAAAATTTTCGAAAAAATGAACGAGTTACGGCCTTTTAGGCCTTAACAACGACTTTTTTTTTACGCCCAAAATACATGGTTTTTGGCGATGTTTTTCATAGAAAACTTTACAGAATTGCTCATCCAGCACCACTGCGGAAAGAGGTTTTCTTCACGAATCTAACGGTGTCCTCAGAATTTTGAAGTTCGCAAAACTAAGGAAGTTTCAGGTCTTTCAAGCTAACCTTGATTTTTTTAGCATTTTTCGGATATCGATTATGCGATTTTGAGCTTGTTTTTTGAAGAAAAAACATGGGAGTTGCACATAACCGAATTTTTCGCCATAAACGTCAATGCTGTGTATTCAACTCGAAAAATTTTTTCGCTTCAAAATTTGAAAATTTTCATAAGGGGGTAACCTTTGCTAAAAAAAATGCAAAAAAATAAAATGTGAAATTTGAAGTAATTGTGTTTATTTTACGAATCGTCTTCGAATTTCGAACTGCGGAATGCTTTAAAATTTTCGAAATTCGAAAAAATGAACGAGTTACGGCGTTTTAGGCCTTAACAACGACTTTGAGTTTTACGCCCAAAATACATGGTTTTTGGCGATGTTTTTCATAGAAAACTTTACAGAATTGCTCATCCAGCACCACTGCGGAAAGAGGTTTTCTTCACGAATCTAACGATGTCCTCAGAATTTTGAAGTTCGCAAAACTAAGGAAGTTTCAGGTCTTTCAAGCTAACCTTGATTTTTTTAACATTTTTCGGATATCGATTATGCGATTTTGAGCTTGTTTTTTGAAGAAAAAACATGGGAGTTGCACTTAACCGAATTTTTCGCCATAAACGTCAATACTGTGTATTCAACTCGAAAAATTTTTTCGCTTCAAAATTTGAAAATTTTCATAAGGGGGTAACCTTTGCTAAAAAAAATGCAAAAAAATAAAATGTGAAATTTCAAGTAATTGTGTTTATTTTACGAATCGTCTTCGAATTTCGAACTGCGGAATGCTTTAAAATTTTCGAAAAAATGAACGAGTTACGGCCTTTTAGGCCTTAACAACGACTTTTTTTTTACGCCCAAAATACATGGTTTTTGGCGATGTTTTTCATAGAAAACTTTACAGAATTGCTCATCCAGCACCACTGCGGAAATAGGTTTTCTTCACGAATCTAACGGTGTCCTCAGAATTTTGAAGTTCGCAAAACTAAGGAAGTTTCAGGTCTTTCAAGCTAACCTTGATTTTTTTAGCATTTTTCGGATATCGATTATGCGATTTTGAGCTTGTTTTTTGAAGAAAAAACATGGGAGTTGCACATAACCGAATTTTTCGCCATAAACGTCAATGCTGTGTATTCAACTCGAAAAATTTTTTCGCTTCAAAATTTGAAAATTTTCATAAGGGGGTAACCTTTGCTAAAAAAAATGCAAAAAAATAAAATGTGAAATTTGAAGTAATTGTGTTTATTTTACGAATCGTCTTCGAATTTCGAACTGCGGAATGCTTTAAAATTTTCGAAATTCGAAAAAATGAACGAGTTACGGCGTTTTAGGCCTTAACAACGACTTTGAGTTTTTACGCCCAAAATACATGGTTTTTGGCGATGTTTTTCATAGAAAACTTTACAGAATTGCTCATCCAGCACCACTGCGGAAAGAGGTTTTCTTCACGAATCTAACGATGTCCTCAGAATTTGAAGTTCGCAAAACTAAGGAAGTTTCAGGTCTTTCAAGCTAACCTTGATTTTTTTAACATTTTTCGGATATCGATTATGCGATTTTGAGCTTGTTTTTTGAAGAAAAAACATGGGAGTTGCACTTAACCGAATTTTTCGCCATAAACGTCAATACTGTGTATTCAACTCGAAAAATTTTTTCGCTTCAAAATTTGAAAATTTGAAAAAAAAATGCAATAAAATAAAATGTGAAATTTGAAGTAATTGTGTTTATTTTACGAATCGTCTTCGAATTTCGAACTGCGGAATGCTTTAAAATTTTCGAAATTCGAAAAAATGAACGAGTTACGGCGTTTTAGGCCTTAACAACGACTTTGAGTTTTTACGCCCAAAATACATGGTTTTTGGCGATGTTTTTCATAGAAAACTTTACAGAATTGCTCATCCAGCACCACTGCGGAAAGAGGTTTTCTTCACGAATCTAACGATGTCCTCAGAATTTTGAAGTTCGCAAAACTAAGGAAGTTTCAGGTCTTTCAAGCTAACCTTGATTTTTTAGCATTTTTCGGATATCGATTATGCGATTTTGAGCTTGTTTTTTGAAGAACAAACATGGGAGTTGCACATAACCGAATTTTTCGCCATAAACGTCAATACTGTGTATTCAACTCGAAAAATTTTTTCGCTTCAAAATTTGAAAATTTTCATAAGGGGGTAACCTTTGCTAAAAAAAATGCAAAAAAATAAAATGTGAAATTTGAAGTAATTGTGTTTATTTTACGAATCGTCTTCGAATTTCGAACTGCGGAATGCTTTAAAATTTTCGAAATTCGAAAAAATGAACGAGTTACGGCGTTTTAGGCCTTAACAACGACTTTGAGTTTTTACGTCCAAAATACATGGTTTTTGGCGATGTTTTTCATAGAAAACTTTACAGAATTGCTCATCCAGCACCACTGCAGAAAGAGGTTTTCTTCACGAATCTAACGGTGTCCTCAGAATTTTGAAGTTCGCAAAACTAAGGAAGTTTCAGGTCTTTCAAGCTAACCTTGATTTTTTTAGCATTTTTCGGATATCGATTATGCGATTTTGAGCTTGTTTTTTGAAGTAAAAACATGGGAGTTGCACTTGACCGAATTTTTCGCCATAAACGTCAATACTGTGTATTCAACTCGAAAAATTTTTTCGCTTCAAAATTTGAAAATTTTCATAAGGGGGTAACCTTTGCTAAAAAAAATGCAAAAAAATAAAATGTGAAATTTGAAGTAATTGTGTTTATTTTACGAATCGTCTTCGAATTTCGAACTGCGGAATGCTTTAAAATTTTCGAATTCGAAAAAATGAACGAGTTACGGCGTTTTAGGCCTTAACAACGACATTGAGTTTTTACGCCCAAAATACATGGTTTTTGGCGATGTTTTTCATAGAAAACTTTACAGAATTGCTCATCCAGCACCACTGCGGAAAGAGGTTTTCTTCACGAATCTAACGATGTCCTCAGAATTTTGAAGTTCGCAAAACTAAGGAAGTTTCAGGTCTTTCAAGCTAACCTTGATTTTTTTAACATTTTTCGGATATCGATTATGCGATTTTGAGCTTGTTTTTTGAAGTAAAAACATGGGAGTTGCACTTGACCGAATTTTTCGCCATAAACGTCAATACTGTGTATTCAACTCGAAAAATTTTTTCGCTTCAAAATTTGAAAATTTTCATAAGGGGGTAACCTTTGCTAAAAAAAATGCAAAAAAATAAAATGTGAAATTTGAAGTAATTGTGTTTATTTTACGAATCGTCTTCGAATTTCGAACTGCGGAATGCTTTAAAATTTTCGAAATTCGAAAAAATGAACGAGTTACGGCGTTTTAGGCCTTAACAACGACTTTGAGTTTTTACGCCCAAAATACATGGTTTTTGGCGATGTTTTTCATAGAAAACTTTACAGAATTGCTCATCCAGCACCACTGCGGAAAGAGGTTTTCTTCACGAATCTAACGGTGTCCTCAGAATTTTGAAGTTCGCAAAACTAAGGAAGTTTCAGGTCTTTCAAGCTAACCTTGATTTTTTTAGCATTTTTCGGATATCGATTATGCGATTTTGAGCTTGTTTTTTGAAGAAAAAACATGGGAGTTGCACATAACCGAATTTTTCGCCATAAACGTCAATGCTGTGTATTCAACTCGAAAAATTTTTTCGCTTCAAAATTTGAAAAATTTTCATAAGGGGGTAACCTTTGCTAAAAAAAATGCAAAAAAATAAAATGTGAAATTTGAAGTAATTGTGTTTATTTTACGAATCGTCTTCGAATTTCGAACTGCGGAATGCTTTAAAATTTTCGAAATTCGAAAAAATGAACGAGTTACGGCGTTTTAGGCCTTAACAACGACTTTGAGTTTTTACGCCCAAAATACATGGTTTTTGGCGATGTTTTTCATAGAAAACTTTACAGAATTGCTCATCCAGCACCACTGCGGAAAGAGGTTTTCTTCACGAATCTAACGATGTCCTCAGAATTTTGAAGTTCGCAAAACTAAGGAAGTTTCAGGTCTTTCAAGCTAACCTTGATTTTTTTAACATTTTTCGGATATCGATTATGCGATTTTGAGCTTGTTTTTTGAAGAAAAAACATGGGAGTTGCACTTAACCGAATTTTTCGCCATAAACGTCAATACTGTGTATTCAACTCGAAAAATTTTTTCGCTTCAAAATTTGAAAATTTTCATAAGGGGGTAACCTTTGCTAAAAAAATGCAAAAAAATAAAATGTGAAATTTCAAGTAATTGTGTTTATTTTACGAATCGTCTTCGAATTTCGAACTGCGGAATGCTTTAAAATTTTCGAAAAAATGAACGAGTTACGGCCTTTTAGGCCTTAACAACGACTTTTTTTTTACGCCCAAAATACATGGTTTTTGGCGATGTTTTTCATAGAAAACTTTACAGAATTGCTCATCCAGCACCACTGCGGAAAGAGGTTTTCTTCACGAATCTAACGGTGTCCTCAGAATTTTGAAGTTCGCAAAACTAAGGAAGTTTCAGGTCTTTCAAGCTAACCTTGATTTTTTTAGCATTTTTCGGATATCGATTATGCGATTTTGAGCTTGTTTTTTGAAGAAAAAACATGGGAGTTGCACATAACCGAATTTTTCGCCATAAACGTCAATGCTGTGTATTCAACTCGAAAAATTTTTTCGCTTCAAAATTTGAAAATTTTCATAAGGGGGTAACCTTTGCTAAAAAAAATGCAAAAAAATAAAATGTGAAATTTGAAGTAATTGTGTTTATTTTACGAATCGTCTTCGAATTTCGAACTGCGGAATGCTTTAAAATTTTCGAAATTCGAAAAAATGAACGAGTTACGGCGTTTTAGGCCTTAACAACGACTTTGAGTTTTTACGCCCAAAATACATGGTTTTTGGCGATGTTTTTCATAGAAAACTTTACAGAATTGCTCATCCAGCACCACTGCGGAAAGAGGTTTTCTTCACGAATCTAACGATGTCCTCAGAATTTTGAAGTTCGCAAAACTAAGGAAGTTTCAGGTCTTTCAAGCTAACCTTGATTTTTTTAACATTTTTCGGATATCGATTATGCGATTTTGAGCTTGTTTTTTGAAGAAAAAACATGGGAGTTGCACTTAACCGAATTTTTCGCCATAAACGTCAATACTGTGTATTCAACTCGAAAATTTTTTCGCTTCAAAATTTGAAAATTTGAAAAAAAAATGCAATAAAATAAAATGTGAAATTTGAAGTAATTGTGTTTATTTTACGAATCGTCTTCGAATTTCGAACTGCGGAATGCTTTAAAATTTTCGAAATTCGAAAAAATGAACGAGTTACGGCGTTTTAGGCCTTAACAACGACTTTGAGTTTTTACGCCCAAAATACATGGTTTTTGGCGATGTTTTTCATAGAAAACTTTACAGAATTGCTCATCCAGCACCACTGCGGAAAGAGGTTTTCTTCACGAATCTAACGATGTCCTCAGAATTTTGAAGTTCGCAAAACTAAGGAAGTTTCAGGTCTTTCAAGCTAACCTTGATTTTTTAGCATTTTTCGGATATCGATTATGCGATTTTGAGCTTGTTTTTTGAAGAACAAACATGGGAGTTGCACATAACCGAATTTTTCGCCATAAACGTCAATACTGTGTATTCAACTCGAAAAATTTTTTCGCTTCAAAATTTGAAAATTTTCATAAGGGGGTAACCTTTGCTAAAAAAAATGCAAAAAAATAAAATGTGAAATTTGAAGTAATTGTGTTTATTTTACGAATCGTCTTCGAATTTCGAACTGCGGAATGCTTTAAAATTTTCGAAATTCGAAAAAATGAACGAGTTACGGCGTTTTAGGCCTTAACAACGACTTTGAGTTTTTACGTCCAAAATACATGGTTTTTGGCGATGTTTTTCATAGAAAACTTTACAGAATTGCTCATCCAGCACCACTGCAGAAAGAGGTTTTCTTCACGAATCTAACGGTGTCCTCAGAATTTTGAAGTTCGCAAAACTAAGGAAGTTTCAGGTCTTTCAAGCTAACCTTGATTTTTTTAGCATTTTTCGGATATCGATTATGCGATTTTGAGCTTGTTTTTTGAAGTAAAAACATGGGAGTTGCACTTGACCGAATTTTTCGCCATAAACGTCAATACTGTGTATTCAACTCGAAAAATTTTTTCGCTTCAAAATTTGAAAATTTTCATAAGGGGGTAACCTTTGCTAAAAAAAATGCAAAAAAATAAAATGTGAAATTTGAAGTAATTGTGTTTATTTTACGAATCGTCTTCGAATTTCGAACTGCGGAATGCTTTAAAATTTTCGAAATTCGAAAAAATGAACGAGTTACGGCCTTTTAGGCCTTAACAACGACTTTTTTTTTACGCCCAAAATACATGGTTTTTGGCGATGTTTTTCATAGAAAACTTTACAGAATTGCTCATCCAGCACCACTGCGGAAAGAGGTTTTCTTCACGAATCTAACGGTGTCCTCAGAATTTTGAAGTTCGCAAAACTAAGGAAGTTTCAGGTCTTTCAAGCTAACCTTGATTTTTTTAGCATTTTTCGGATATCGATTATGCGATTTTGAGCTTGTTTTTTGAAGAAAAAACATGGGAGTTGCACATAACCGAATTTTTCGCCATAAACGTCAATGCTGTGTATTCAACTCGAAAAATTTTTTCGCTTCAAATTTGAAAATTTTCATAAGGGGGTAACCTTTGCTAAAAAAAATGCAAAAAAATAAAATGTGAAATTTGAAGTAATTGTGTTTATTTTACGAATCGTCTTCGAATTTCGAACTGCGGAATGCTTTAAAATTTTCGAAATTCGAAAAAATGAACGAGTTACGGCGTTTTAGGCCTTAACAACGACTTTGAGTTTTTACGCCCAAAATACATGGTTTTTGGCGATGTTTTTCATAGAAAACTTTACAGAATTGCTCATCCAGCACCACTGCGGAAAGAGGTTTTCTTCACGAATCTAACGATGTCCTCAGAATTTTGAAGTTCGCAAAACTAAGGAAGTTTCAGGTCTTTCAAGCTAACCTTGATTTTTTTAACATTTTTCGGATATCGATTATGCGATTTTGAGCTTGTTTTTTGAAGAAAAAACATGGGAGTTGCACTTAACCGAATTTTTCGCCATAAACGTCAATACTGTGTATTCAACTCGAAAAATTTTTTCGCTTCAAAATTTGAAAATTTTCATAAGGGGGTAACCTTTGCTAAAAAAAATGCAAAAAAATAAAATGTGAAATTTGAAGTAATTGTGTTTATTTTACGAATCGTCTTCGAATTTCGAACTGCGGAATGCTTTAAAATTTTCGAAAAAATGAACGAGTTACGGCCTTTTAGGCCTTAACAACGACTTTTTTTTTACGCCCAAAATACATGGTTTTTGGCGATGTTTTTCATAGAAAACTTTACAGAATTGCTCATCCAGCACCACTGCGGAAAGAGGTTTTCTTCACGAATCTAACGGTGTCCTCAGAATTTTGAAGTTCGCAAAACTAAGGAAGTTTCAGGTCTTTCAAGCTAACCTTGATTTTTTTAGCATTTTTCGGATATCGATTATGCGATTTTGAGCTTGTTTTTTGAAGAAAAAACATGGGAGTTGCACATAACCGAATTTTTCGCCATAAACGTCAATGCTGTGTATTCAACTCGAAAAATTTTTTCGCTTCAAAATTTGAAAATTTTCATAAGGGGGTAACCTTTGCTAAAAAAAAATGCAAAAAAATAAAATGTGAAATTTGAAGTAATTGTGTTTATTTTACGAATCGTCTTCGAATTTCGAACTGCGGAATGCTTTAAAATTTTCGAATTCGAAAAAATGAACGAGTTACGGCGTTTTAGGCCTTAACAACGACTTTGAGTTTTTACGCCCAAAATACATGGTTTTTGGCGATGTTTTTCATAGAAAACTTTACAGAATTGCTCATCCAGCACCACTG